>NW_021703773.1:6844672-6915532 GCF_005190385.1 Monodon monoceros | reverse complement strand
AAGATGCTACTGGAATTCAATAATCAGGTGATGCTGATACCAAGCAGGGGCCAGCTCAGTAGTGCACCTTCACTTTACTCTCTTCCCTACCTTATTGTCCTAAATCCTCGCTCCTCCTTCCCTGGATTGAGTCTCCTAATAAAGAAGGAGCACAAAAACTTTTGCTTCAGGCCTTATTTTCTGGGGAACCCAAGTGAAGACACAGTTATTCAGTGGACCAGTTGATCTAAATCTCTGCAAATGTATTAATCAAAATGCTTTCAGTTACAAGTGGGAAAAAGCACTACCGAAAATATCTTAGGAAATTTATAATCTTACACAATAAGAAGAGCAGGCTTCACTCATGTGTAATCCAGGTATGAAAATATTGTTGGTTCTGCTTGCTTTTATCTGTTGGCTTCCTTTTTACAAATAGTCCCAGAGTCACATCCCTCCAGCTTAATATTCCCAGCAGAAAAGGGATTTCCCTTTTGAAAATCTATATATTCATCCAAAGAGGCATGTATATTCATTCTGGGGCGTGTACTACTACTGGTAATGGTGATTTTTGGTAGGAAGTCAACCCCATAATTGTCATTTTTTCCAGGAATTCATGAAATGAAGCAGGAGAAGTTCATTAAAGGAAATATGGATGCAGAGTAGGCGAAAACAAGAGACTGTATGGCAGAAGTCATCTCCACTATTACAGTGTTCAGGTTCTACCAGTAGACCATAAACTCTGTGCTCACCTTCCAAGACTCTAGACCTGAATGTAATCAGTTATTTCCCAAACCAAGCATCTTTTTTTCTAAATACCGCCTTTTTTATTGCCTTTACTATGTGGCACATCCTAAAATTATGCTAGTCAAAGTGTCATCCAGAGACCAGCAGCATGGGCATCACCTGGGAGTTTGTTAGAAATGCGAAATCTCAGACCTTCTGTCAGGCTGACTTAATCAGAATCTGCATTTTAACAAGATCCCCCATTGATTTGTATGCACATTAAAATTTGAGAAGCACTGTCCAAATGTCCTGTGTGAAGACAGACTGAACCCCTGAAATGCAAGATGGGAAAGGATCCATTAGGTCTGACAAGGTTTAAGAGAGGAATGATAATTCTGTCTTTGGGATAAGACACTGTCGTATTTTTTAATTAATCCCAAAGCTGATGGTCAAATAAGTTATTCACTTCTTAGAAGAGCAGCTGGCCGTTTCCAAAGGGGAGTTTATGTGCACAACCAAGAAGGTTTTAAATCCCACACCTACACTCTTTCGCAGAGATCATACCGAAGTGTGATTTTGTTTTAAAGGCACAAAATGTATAAACAGATTCAACAAAGTAAAACTATGGTCAGTCATTGGGTTGGCTAGTAGGTGCTTAAGGGAATTTAAATATTATCTAACGTGAAACTAGCCAAAAGATTTTTTCGTAGTACGGGAAACAATATTTTTGTACAGTTTGGAGGTTATGAGAAGGTGTGTGTTGAAGCATCACCTGTAAGTTTAGTAATGTGTTCTTTGTAGAAATACTGTTCTCACCAAACTATGTTCACATTAACAAAATCACAGAAGTCCACAGAAGAACTATCACCTTTAACAAGGAAATATTATCCTTCTCTTTGACGTCAGAGGAAAATACACCTAAGATGTGCATGGGTTTTATGGCTAGAGAAATATAAAATGCTGAAACTTCATTAAAATCCAAAGGCAATAAAGGGAATCCAGTTTTCATATTACCATCTGTCTTCACAGTGTCTTTCATAGTCATCTACCATGTTTGTATCTAACTTGGAACCACACATCATGAGATAGAAATGCACTTCCTTATTAGGTGATGACTTTTTCTAAAAAAACCAGGTGTGGCCCATGGGAAGGCAGCCAGTCATGCACTCGTTGTAGTGGGTTAACTGGTGACCCCCTTGCCCCCGCTCAAAAAAGATAGGTCTGTCTGGAACCTGTGAACGAGACCTTACTTAGAAAAAGGATCTTTGCACATGCAATTAAGTAATTAAGAATCTGGAGATGAGGTCATCTTGGGTTAGAGTAGGTCCTAAATCCAGTGACCTCATAGGAGAAAAAAAAAGGAAAGAAAACACAAACACAGAGAAGAAAGGTGAGTGCAGATGAACGCAGGTTGGAAATATGCTGCCACAGCCAAGAAACACCAGCAGCCTCCACAGGCTGGGAAAGGCAAGGAAGCATTCTCTGCTAGAACATCCAGAGGGAGAACAGCTATGCCAACGTCTTGCTTTCAGACTTTTAGCCTCCAGAAATGTGAGAATAACTTTCTGTTGTCTTAAGCCACCCAGTTTGTGGTAATTTATTATGAAAGCCCTAGGATACCTCATTTGGGATACTTTGTCTTCTAACTTTTCTTTAAATTTTATAAAAGCAATAGGCTTTTATAGGTGGACATTGAATATATCAGCAGCAAGCCACCCAAGGTTTTCTTTGCCTGCTGATATAGATGGGGAGGTGATGCTGGTAAAAGATGCTAATGAGTGGCTGTATATAGGGCATGAAATTTGAATCATTTTTCCCAGGATACATGATAATCCATCCATATGCACTCTATAAGTTCCCTTGTGACCAAGGCATGGAAAATAGAGGGAACCGGAGGTAAGCATAGAAGTTGGTAGGTGTGGCTACCCGCCTGAGCATTGAACTATGCTCAGTGCTTTATTTTTCACCCTGATCCATTTCAGAGTGAACCTGGGGCTTCCCTGGCGGCCCAGTGGTTAAGACTGCACGCTTCCACTGCAGGCGGCACAGTTTGATCCCTGGTCGGGGGACTAGATTCTGCATGCCCCACACCGCGGCCAAAAGAACAAACAAAAGACATTTCAGAGTGAATCGACCAGAGGTCACACCTTTGTTTTAGTCATTTCATGTGAAATCCCTGTCAGGCTTATTCCTAGCAGTGCGTCAGGGCACAAATGATTCATTCAGTGCTTTGGAGGAGAGACTGAGTCTGGCAAGAGGCAGCAGAGGACAAATCAGTGGGAACCTGTTATGAATTGAGGAGGAAACTACAGATGTGGTTATTTCCAGGAGAATAACTGACAGCTGTAAATCAAGTTCCATGCAGGGAGGCACTCAGAAAACTCGGTCTAGTTCTGGTCCTGATTTTCGGTGAAGTTACTGTAGTTACAGAGATTATTAGGGTGTGTGGACACCCCCCCCCATTGTTCTAATAGTTTGTTCCAACTGTTGTGACGGAAAAGAGGGACGAGTATTACCCTTCTCTTCTCTATTTCCTCTCATATCTACTAATGGGCATTCCCCTTGCTCACCCCTGAAAAATGGAGACCAGACAGCAAAAACTGGAATCAGATCCCAGTGAGCTCCCCGAGAACCACGATCAATTGCTTAAAAGCCCCTAAGCCCCAAAGGAAGGCAGTGAAGCCCTCAACAACCAAATACAGAAGGAAAACTCCACCAGGAGCTCTCAGGAGGGACTGTAATCCACAGTTACACATCAAATCGTGTGCTAGCTCCAACCTTAAATCTGGGATGGCCCCAATTCTCTGTGTGTGTTTAGAATAAAGGCCATTGATATACCATTGAATGTGAAAAAGGAGACAGTGCATCAGGAAGAGCCATGCGTGTCCACATTAGAAAACAAGTGAGAGTAGTCAGGGAGGCCAGGGGGAGAGGGAAGACCAATGATCTCAGACTGAACTTGGATGAAGGGAATCTCCTAACAGAGGATGTCATAAACCTATTGGGAAAAGTCCTCCGGAGCTTCAGTCTCCAAAAGGAAAAAAATATCACTTGATTTTATAACTATGGGCAGTTAAAAGAAGAACTGTGGAGGGTTGAACAGTGGCCTTTAAGAAGATATCCACCTCAAATCCCAGGAACCTGTAATGGTATCTCATAGGGCACACGATGTGATTAATTTACAGATCTGGAGAGGGTGAGCTATCTGGATTATCTGGCTGGGTCCTAAATGCAATAGCATATATCTTTATAAGAGAGAGGCAGAGGGGATTTTGAGGGAGACAGAGGGGAAGGGAGTGCAAAGATGAAGAGCTGTGGTCACAAGCCAAGGAACCCCAATAGCCACCGGAAGCTGGAAGAGGTAAGAAAGGATTCTTCCCTAAAGCGTCTGGAGGGAGCACAGCTCTGTCAACACCTTGGTTTCAGACTTCTGGCCCCAGAACTGTGAAAGAATAAATTTCTTTTGTTTTAATTAAGCTGCCCAGTTTGTGTCATTTGTGATGGCAGCCCTAGGAAACTAAAACAAAAACTAAAAAGGTCCTTAAGGGCCAATTTAATACCCTTTCATTCACACCCTGAGGAACAGATATTCATCTTCAGCATTCTAGATTATTAAGTAATAATAACATCCTGGACTTTGGAGAGTCATTTATCAAGAGCTAAGATATTTTTAGGTTTCACCAACATAATTTTTCCCCTGAGAACTATAAGGCTAAGTTTCTATTAGAGAGAAAAATGTTGAGGGTAAGGGATTTTTGATCCTGACTTGAATATGGTGTTTAGGCAGCCGTTAAGTTCTGTATTATTTACTGTCATTTCAAACACAGAGACAAATGTCAGAAGAGAAGATAGAGACCAATATGAATTCCTTAAGAAGAAAAATACTGACAGAGAGAGAGAGAGAATGAGAGAGAAAGAAAATGGTACTCATGTATCAAGGAATAGAGTTTAGATCTGTTGTCGGTGCCTTATGGAGATTATGAACTGTAAATAACAACTTCATCATTCCCACTCCAGAAATACAGTTCTCTTGGGGAAAGTACTGAGGGGCAGCAATAACCATTAGTGTACTACCAGCTATGATTTACCTTTGATATTACCAAGATGGCAATATGCACTAAGCTAGGGGCTTCTTTTCCAGTAAGCCCAAAGTATGTTCAGAGGTCAAAACCAGAGTTTTCTAACATCAAAGTTGTTGGAGGAAAAAGTTCCACTCAAGAAGTAAAGCTCCTCTAAATTCTACAGATTTCAAGAATAAGATCAAACTTTACATTCCATGATGGGACTAGTTTGAAAATTACAATCTTGCATCTCAGATTGATTTAAGTAAACTTTGCCTCTGTTGCCCTGGAAGCTCCCTCAACCTGCTCAATAGAACCAAACATTCAATCGGCTGGAAGCTAGAATGAGCTGTTATGTGAAGGTGAGAACTTTCACAGTCTATTCTCAATGATAAGACAGCCACACACATATGCGTGGGCTCCTGTTTATAAACAGTAAGTGTGAAGCCATGTTTGTAAAAAGAATCAGGAGCAGGTTGAAAATAATACAGCCTGGCTTTCTTGTTTTTAATTTCCATTGAAATATAGTTGATTTACAATGTTGTATTAGTTTCAGATGTACAGCAAAGTGATTCAGATATATATAAATATATATATTCTCTTTTAACATTCTCTTTCATTATAAATTATTATAAGATATTAAGGAGAGTTTCCTGTGCTATACAGTAGGTCCTTGTTGATTATCTATTTTATATATAGTAGTGTTTATATTTTAATCCTGAACTTTTAATTTATTCCTCCCTACTTTTCCCCTTTGGTAATCATAAGTTTGTTTTCTATACCTGTGAGTCTATTTCTGATTTATAAATAAGTTCATTTGTATCACTTTTTTAGATTGCACATGTAAGTGATATGATATTTGTCTTTTTCTGTCTGGCTTATTTCACTTGGTAATATGATCATCTCTAGGTCCATCCATGTTGCTGAAAATGGCATTATTTCATTCTTTTTTATGGCTGAGTAATATTCCACTGTGTATCTATACCACATCTTCTTTATCCATTCATCTCTTGATGGACATTTAGGTTGCTGGCTTTCTTTTAAGTCAACCGTTTTATTCAGCTTTTCTGGGAATCTTGTGTTTATGTGGGTTAACAATGAAAATGCTGACTGTAAGTAAAAATGCATTATCTCAGCCTACTGATAATGATAATAAATACTGTCTCTAATAAGTGAGCTTGGGGGCTAATGTATACTTAGTTCTTACTCTGTCTACAATGTTGAGCTTCTATTGATTCATAATCTGGAGAAATTCACATTTAACCAGTATGAAGAGAGTACTTGATATAAGTCACACACTTGGCTATGTTTTTTTGAATATATTATAGCCTTTAATTCTCAAAACATCCTGGTGAATCAACTGTCAGTATCCCTGTTTTACATATGAGTAATCTAAACTCCAACATGTAATTTAGGAAGTTTAAGTGAGAAGGCCAAGGTTTACACTCTAGAAATTTGTACCTAATCAATAGTTTATACCAAATGGCTTCTATAGTCCATTTTAACTTTGAAAATATATTTCTAGAACCAAGTGAGAGCAAACATCAACATGGTTCTAACCACACTCATAGCAGTGAAAGAGTGAAATACAGGTGAATAAATGGAAGATACTGAATAGGAGGTATTACTCACCCATGTTATTACTCTTTAAAAAAGCTAAAAAAAGCCAGGCTATAAAAAGTCCTCTGTGACGACAAATATAGTTGTTACCCTAACATTAACATTATCTGTTTGGTTGTAATATATTTTCTAAATGTCTATTCCCCTTTGTATAACAGAATAATAGATCCCCTCCAATTGTCACATAACTTGTATTGTTAATATCTCTCTGCATTAGAAATATAATTCCCCACCCACTCTATGGACATTCTTTAGCCAGGGACATTTGAGCAAAAGCTTTGAGAGTCATATAATACCACCAACTCTTTTACTCTTTCCCTTGCCAGGAAAGGAATGGCTCAGGCTGGAACTTCTACCTCCTCCTAGATCTTGAAGTGAGAAGGCCTATGGAGCCTCATTAAAGATGACTCATAGCTGACAGCATAAAAAGCAAGTGAGAGATAAGCTATCACTGTTGTAAATGAACGAGATTTTAGAAGGATTGTTTGTTACCGCAAAATACCTTAGCATAAGCTGACTATTACATCCAAGTATTGTTCTGCTTTTTTTAAAAAAAAGAATTCCCACACTATCAAATTATTCTCAATCTAAAATTGTATACTCAACTAGGCTAGCAACTAAATGTGAAGGTTGAATAAAGCCATTTTTAGGCATGCGTAAAAATTGCCTTGGAAATTTACCTCCAATGTGCTCTTTCTTAAGAAGCCACTGGAAAATATATTTCATTAAGCAAATGAAGCAAATAATCAAAAAAGGAAGAACACAGGGTATCCAGGGAAATGTGAAATGTAATACAAAAAGAAGCAGAGGAAATAACCAGCATAATAATAAAGAGAAATGTCAAGATGACATCTGTATACCAATTACCTAAGAGCAAATCAGAAAACTCTAGGAGAGATTTCTTCAAAAATATGAAATTGACAGAACACCTAAAGTGTTGAACATGTTGTATAGTGTACCACTGGATGAAAGGCTCAGGATCATTTTTAATTTAAAAAAAAAGGAAGCTAAGTAGAAAGGGAAAAAAAGCAAGATAATTATTAACTTCAGGGAAGGAAAACATGGTGTGAAGGGAAATAAGAGTAATCATGATTCAGTTGTAGAGAGTGTTTACCAGTCATAATACAAACACTGAATACTGTAACCAGAATTATAATACAAGTGTATTGGGAAAATGTGTGAACAGGAAGGCTATTATGTATGTATGTACTTGGGGCGAGGAGGTGGTGAAAGAGAGCTAATCTTTCATAGAAGGGAGTTAATTGATGATATCTATAACTGAAAAACCAAGCAGAAATATGTGCATGTTCTTTAGAGATATGTAGGTAAATTCAGAGAACATCAGCTGAAGAGTTGAAAGTTGTTGCTTTTGAGGGAAAAAAAGGGGGAGGTCAGAATGCTGTTTTTTGTAACAAGCCTTGTAGAAAAAAACAAATTTGGATCCTTGAAGTACATGCATGTATAATTTGACATAAAATAAACACTATTTAAATAAAAATCCATTTTCAAATGAGAGGAGTATAATTTGGAAGTTGGTATCAGGTAGTTCAGGAGAAAACAGACAGTATTTTCTTTCAAAATGTTTCCCTACCTTGTATTTTTTCTAAGTTAAAACCACATTTTCAGATCTGTGGGTTACCAGCTAATTTCTGCCCTTTCACTTGATCTCAGGCCTCAATATTAAGTTTCTGGAAGTTTTATGCCCTAGTTTTTTCAGAGAAGAGCAAAAAAAAAAATGTCTACAATGAAAAACCAAAACACAAACAAAAAGCAGAAGCAAGCAAACAGAAAAATCTCACAAATCAGACTGAAAAGACAGCATCTATTAGCCTCCTGAGGCTTTGTATCAAAACACAGGATCTTGGAAACTGATCAGATTTGGAGATCCAGAACCCCTACTGTTCCTTCTCTTTCTTTTGGATTCTTTTTTCTCATTGCTTCTGGTGCGTTGCCAACCAGCAGGGGCTGGGAAGGTGGTGCATCCCTCTTGCCCAGATAGATATTCACTCCATCGCTGGGCTGCATACTGAATGACAAATTAAACATCAGCATTCTCGAGCAACTAAGCCCGCGAGCCACAACTACTGAAGCCCGCGTGCCTAGAGCCCGTGCTCCGCAACAAGAGAAGCCACCGCAATGAGAAGCCCGTGCACCGGAATGAAGAAGAGTAGCCCCCTCTCGCCGCAACCAGAGAAAGCCCACGTGCAGCAATGAAGACCCAACGCAGCCAAAAATAAAATTAATTAATTAATTAATTTCTAAATAATCAGCATTCTCGGAATTAATTCTAACCTCTGGGAGCGTGGTTCCCTCTGGAGTCGGCATGTGAATGTTCATGGGACGACTGCACACTGAAAGGCAACTGACAGGGTTTGCATCAGACCTTTGTGTGTCTATGCCTGTTTCAACCTTTTGATAAAATATTTATTTGAAAAGCCATTCCTTGGTCTCCAAGCCTTGCAAATCCCCCAAAGAAAGGTTATCACTTAGATAGGCAGCAGTATGTTAAATGACTCCATCTGCAAATGGATTAAACACACACACACACATACACACACATTAACCAGAACAACAAATCCACATAGAATAAGAAAACTTCAATCTTCTTCCAGTGACTTATAGTCTCAAAAGGGTTGTCTTAAAATCAGGTTCTGTGGACATACTTTGAACAACTTTCTTGCAAAAGACCTCATTTCCCTCTAAAAAAGATATAGTGGAAAAGACTGTGAGCAAGAAATCCTTGCTCAGTTACTCTTATGAAAAATCTGTGGACTGAAATGGAAAATCTATTATAATCTCCTTTATGAAAATGACTCCGTCTATAAACTAAGTGTTCTATTATTCCTCTTTAATTTCTGGCACTTTAATTTCTGTTCTCTGAGAGAACATCCGACATGAAAAACTTCTACAGTTAGATTTCACAGAAACATGGGATTATAATTTTCAAGCTGGTAGGATGCTCTGGGATAATTCAGAACGTAAGGGATGAACCTCCATGTTGAAGAGATCAGAAAGCCGAAGCTCTGAGAAGGCAGGTTCGTGCTGCCGGTTAGTTACAGCTTCCTGACTTCCTGGTCCACTCAGGTGGCTGATAATGTAACAAGATGTTCAGAATGAAACATCTGATGGTGTTGGGCTGTATCCCTCAGAACTGCAAGCCTTGTAGTTGCCCAGCTGTGAGATGGAAAAAGAGCTGGGGAACAGTGACAGAGACAGGAGAATCTTGCGTATCTGAAGCAGAAGGTCCTGGAGCGACCCCGCTGTGTACAGGAGATGGCCGACAGGACATGGCAGCAACCTCCACTAGTTGAGGGAGAAGGAGGCTACCATTTATAGGGAGATTGAGGTCCAGGTGGCTCATCAGTTACCAGGGAAACCAGCGTCTAGGGCAGGGAGAAAGCATGTAGGTAGTTACTAATTATGCCCTATAATTAAGACGAAGCAAGTACTGGTTGAGCAGGGGGATATACAGAGAGCAAGAGAACAGCCATCTTGAATGGCCTGACCATACAGATGGGAATAGGGTAAATGCCAGAAAGCAGAAACACCTCCAGTTCTCCGACAGCAAACTTTGTTTTTTACCTGGAGTACAGAAGAATGCTGCCTTGTCTGTCGAGATAACATTTATAAATAAAGAGGGGATTAGGTATAAAAAATAATCTGCAATTCAGTATTTATATTAAACAATTACACACTTTAGTAAACACAGAAATGAATAAGAAGCCTTCTTCCTTGTGGGTGCACTAGACTTTTCCCCCCTTCCTTTTAAGTGTTGTGCATTGACTTGATTGTACGTTGGAAATGATGTGTAACAATATTTCAATTAATTTTACTCGGAATTTGTTTATGAAAAGTTTTTTGAACATTAAATGATCAGTATTACTTGAATGCATCCAGAGGTTATTTAAACCAAAACAAAAAGGCCATCAGTCCCCCCCTCTCCTCCCCAGGTGCGCATTCTAGCGTGTGCAGTGTGCAACTTGAATTGAGGCCTTTCTGTGAGCAGTATCATAGCTTCTATCATGGAAAGTACTATGTGTAACGTTTGTCATGTATATGCCTAAATTTTAATTCCCTATAAACATCTGTCACACACAAAAAAGTAATCTTCCAACTCTGCCCAAAGAGAGAGCCAAGCTTACGCCCATGTTTGCCTTAATTTGAAAAGTACTAATTACAAGATGTTTGTTGACTCTTCTGTGATGCTAGTGAGAATATGGGTGAGGGGGAAATTTGAATGCATAACCTGAATTGAATCAGAGATCTGCTGACACACATCCAGCCCAAGGCTCCCTCGGGTGCAGCTCTTCTTAGGTAACTGCCCACTAGCATAGACGGAAGGAAATAGAAAGGAAATTTATTCCCAGAAACCATTTTCCTGGCTTTCAAGGCCTTTCTGTCAATGATTTTCCTTTTTTTCTCACCCATCTTATCTAGTGCAGTATGCTGAAAGTTTAGGAATTTTAAATCCACAAATACCTTCACAACTGAGCAAAACAGTGTTGGAGCACAGACTACGTTCTGGGTAGGGAGGGTACCGGTACGCGTTCTCACAGTCACCCTTTAAACCCGTGAATGTCATCAGCCAACCAAGCTCTTCCAGTCCTTTCCGGTTTGACTCCATTTTGCAATCTCAAATTCATCTCATAGCCCTTTCTTGGCAAATACTATATTCACTTCTGAGTAACCTCAATAATTACATCATACATATTTCCAGAGAGCATAGCCCATGACTGAACTGAGAAAAATCAGGTGGGTCCAGGCAGAGGCCACCTACAATGATTCCCCTGTGGCTGGAACTAGTCTCATGCACTGCCAGTACCCAATGCTATTTATGAGAACATAATGAGGGGAGTATCATCTCAAAACCACACAGCCAGAAAACAAATTCTAGGAACACCAGCTACACTGAGATAGCGAAAAAGGGTGGGGGCGAAATCTGATGGATTTGCTTCTCTTTTGTGCCAGCTGATCTCCCTGGAGAACTAGTGACCAGCAACATGGTCTCCAGGTACATTCTCCAGGCTTCTCTTATTTGGTTACTCACAGGAAAGCCTAGGCACCATTGCCAACGCTTGTCACCTCATTTATCAAGGTGTACCGTTCTATGAACAAAGAGGATATTAGGTATGAAAGCCATCTTCAATCTTTGCCCAAAGGGAGAGCCGAGGTTATACCCATCTTTTTTTCCACTTGGAACTCTCTTCCTCTCCCGGTTCCTTTGTAACTTGGAGAACCACAGTCCTTCTGACGTGGAGTCTAACACCACTCATCCACTTTACACACACACACAAAATTCTCTATGCCAACCACCAAGCCCAGTGACTTTTTGACGTTGCACACGATAGCCATCTGAACTAGGCTTACCTGTCCTGGTACACAGCTCTGCTTCCTTTACTCAACTGAGCCTTCAAATCAGGACCAGCACATTCTGCAAAGAGATTAAGCACACACACGCACACCCACAGCTCCTAGAAGGTGACTCCATGCTTCTGCGCCCTTGTTTTTTAACAGGCCAAGTATATTTATTACTTTCCCCCTCATGAGAAGCATCGTGTCCCATCAATGACCACAACCCCCTGCAGCCACAAGGGAGTTGCAGTTACATGTCCTCATCACCATGTAATTATTTCTTCTAAAAATAGTATAATCATTAGCATCTCCCCAACCTAATTACAGTTAAATTCCTAGGTAATCTATTACATTGGACATATGCTCAAATTCAAAGTGATTTCTAAGTTGGATTTATGTCAAGTTTCCCATCTCAGTGTCCTTTTCCCCTAACATTCTTTAATATGACAGGTGACATTTTTCCATTCACGTTTATTTCAAATGTGTTAGTTCTCTGGAGAGAGGTAGGTAGATACATAAACCAAAGTCCATGCATCCTTCCTTGCTGAATCACAACCCTTAGGATATTCCTAATCTTATATCTTGGTCACTAATTTCCTTGCTTCCTTGGACAATTAATGCATAGAGGAGGGTAGGTAAGGCAGTTTTAATAAGTCAGGAATGGGTTTTATTTAAAACTCTGATCCATGCCTTTACATTTTTGGGTCTTTTGAATAAAAATAGGTAGCCTAATTTGCACACTCTTTCAGTGCTTTCTCTCTGTGTGTCTCTGCTCTTCCTTGGCATTCTGCTGAATATGCACCTCAGGAAGAATTCAAGGCTTCCTTGGCATGATTTTGATGAATCGGAACCTATGAGGCTTAATAAGAGGCACCAAAATGGACAGGCACCTAAGGGGAAAAATAGGTCCGTGTTGATGGATGTCTTTCCCAGGGGAGTTGGGGCACTGCTGAGATGCAGTTTTTTTCAGCAAGTGGTAAAACAAATATAATTCAAGGCAGCACATGCAAAGCAGGATGTGCAATATATTTTCTCAGCAGAAATAATCAGATAAACAGCTGCTTTACAGGGTGCCAAAGGGACATACAGCAAAGAAGAAATGCACCAGCCCAGAAAAGACTGCATGGAATGGAAACACAAAAATCATCCTCATTGAGTCGAGTGATGGTTCAAAGTGAGCCTTATCTACTCATTCATTATTATACTAAACTCCCAAAAGGGCATTAACCTTTGGTGTTTCAGTTTACTCTTTAAAAAAAATAATTCAGGGCTTTCCTAATCTTCATGATCAGAGAAAGCGAAAGCTGCAAGGTATTATAGCAACTGCTTTTTTAATAAAATAAAAGGAGATCCCTCATGGAAGATGATGCCTTATCTGACAACATCAGGTTACTGGGCAGGGGTGCTGTGGCTGTCTATAACAGATATATCCACTGAGTTTTCCGCCCCCCAGACCTGTTTTACTAACCCTTTGTGATGAAACAGAACTTTTAAAGAAGGGATGTGTAGTTTATTGTCTACCCTACTTTACCTCATTCTGCCAGTTTCCTTAATCTCTCCTCTTCTTTCTGACAAAGATTGCAAACTTCCTAAGTGAATTTGTGTTTGAGTTTCACAGGTTGTGTATTAAACATGCCTTTTCATTCTGATGCCTTGACCTCTGGGGCCTTGCTGACCCTCGAGGGACTGTGCCTCCCAGGGCTAGCCAGTTCCTGGAGATAGTAAATGACTTGCCTGTGAGCCCAACTCTCAAATGCAAACCAACCAACCCAGAGCCTACACCCCTAACAGCCTTCTCTATCAGGCTGTCACACTCAGGGCCACCATCCACCTGCCTTAATCACTCAAGGGCCGGGTACCAGACAACCAGGGATGGTCCCTATGCCCCAGAGCCTGCCAGAAGTATTCAGACCAGCCAGACCTCAGCCTGGATACCCCACCACTCCCCTTTCTTCCCACAGAAATGCTAATGAAGGCTCTTGCCCACATTTTCCCCTCACCCCTCTGCCTCCTGAAGGAACGTGCTTCTTCCTTGGGTGGCTTCTCTTTGGCATGGCATACCCCCTCCTCTTGGGAACTGTGAATAACAAGTTACCTTTTCAGTGGCAACCATCAGCTGATCAGTTGGCCTTCCCATACCTGAATAATAATAAAACCTGTATTTTATTTTATTTTTTTTAGTGTTTTTATTTATTTTTTATTTCTTTCAAACATCTTTATTGGAGTATAATTGCTTTACAATGGTGTGTTAGTTTCTGCTTTATAACAAAGTGAATCAGCTATACATATACATATATCCCCATATCTCCTCCTTCTTGCGTCTCCCTCCCAATCTCCCTGTCCCACCCCTCTAGGTGGTCATAAAGCACCGAGCTGATCTCCCTGTGCTATGAGGCTGCTTCCCACTAGCTATCTGTTTTACATTTGGTAGTGTATATATGTCCATGCCACTCTCTCACTTCATCCCAGCTTACCCTTCCCCCTCCCTCTGTCCTCAAGTCCATTCTCTATGTCTGCATCTTTATTCCTGTCCTGCCCCTAGGTTCTTCAGAACCATTTTTTTTTTTTTTAGATTCCATATACATGTGTTCGCATACGGTATTTGCTTTCCTCTTTCTGACTTACTTCACTCTGTATGACAGTCTCTAGGTCCATCCACCTCGCTACAAATAACTCAATTTCGTTTCCTTTTATGGCTGAGTAATATTCCATTGTATATATGTGCCACATCTTTATCCATTCATCTGTCGCTGGACACTTAGGTTGCTTCCATGTCCTGGCTATTGTAAATAGAGCTGCAATGAACATTGTGAAAACATGTATTTTAAAACAGACATTGTGGGTTTCCTTTAATTTCATATTTGTCTTAAGTGACAATGAGAAGGACCTTTGTTAGTTACAGGTAGCCTTCCCCACCTCACAACACATAAAAGAATCTCTTCTAATGGAACTCATTTCCCCAAACTCTGACCACTTCAAGAGCTAAACTGCATCTTTGTAAAATCTCCTTGAAGAAATAAACTAACAATGACCCTCAAATTTCCTTTATCTCGATCTGCAATCCTACCAATAGGAAAAAAATAAAAGATCACAGCATGGAGGAAGGACATATGCAAGAAGAAAATCTACTTTGGAAGGTTACTTAAGATCTGTTAGAGTCAAACACATCCTAAAAGCCAACCGTTGTAACTGCACCTAGAGTTACCTCATCCTAAGAGGGAAAATCCTTCATAATCTCCGTGCATTATGCATGAGGATCAAAGAATACGCTGTCCACAGGAGTTACTTCTACTCCCTTACACTGCCTTTAGAAGAGTGTCTACATACCTATTGTGAAGGTTGTCTAGTTACCATGAGAACCAGAGATTTGGTAGGTGTGCACACATGAATAGTAAGTTTTAATCACTTTCACAGAAGGTAGCATATATTGATAGAGTTGACCTGCCTTAAGGTAAATTCTACTTTAAACTATAAACAACCCCGCAATAGATCAAATGAATACTTTAGGATCTTGAATGTGTTTTTTTAATCTATTACTTTCACTTTTACGGAGTAATTTTATGACAGGCATTCTAGATTCTGTGGATTCAAAGGAAATACGGTCCCTGTTTCCAGAAGACCACAGCTCCTGAGGCCCTGACATGTACACTGTCGCTCACTGTTACGGGCGCGGTCACCCTGTTATGGAAAGTGTTCTGTGAGTGCACAAGGCAGGAGAGAACAGTGCTGAGGGGCTCCAAGGAAGGGTTCAGAGACTATTTCAGAGCAGCTGGATCCTGAAAGGTAAGGGGAGGCTTTTAGGGACTAAACTGTGTTCCTCCACCCTGAGCCCCAGACATATAGGGCCTTGAAGAAGGTAATTAAATGAGGTCATAAGAGTGGGACTCTAATCCAATAGGACTGGTGTCCTTATAAGAAGAGGATGAGACACCATGAGTGCACATGCACAGAAGAAAAAAAAAAACAAAATGTGTAAAGATACAGCAAGAAGGCAGCCATCTGCAAACCAAGAAAAAACCCCTTAGAAACCAGTGCTTCTGGCACCTTGATGTTGGACTTCCAGCTTCCAGAATGAGAGAAAATAAATTTCTGTTGTTTAAGCCACCTAGTCTGTGGCAGTGGGTTTTCTTTCTTTTCCTTCTTTTTTTTCTTTTTTATGACAGCTTTAGCAAACTACTAAAGAGGCTAATAGGCAAAGAAAAAAGAATAGCCGAAAAGGATGTGGAGGAGAGACTTCCGAGTAAGTGCAGCATTTTCAAAGGCATGAAAGAGCCTGTAAATGCAAGGTCTAGTGAGAAGTTCAGTGAAGCTCCTGAGAGCCCAGGGGAACTGGAGAAAACTGTGAAAGGAGAAAAGGCTACTGAAGTAGTTTGGAAAACCCCTTGAATGCTAAAGTAAGCAATTTGCAACTGATTGTGTTTGTGGTAGGGAATCAACAGCAATGTTGTGGGCAGCAAAGTAAAACTCAATATAGAAAGGGAGAATAAGAGGCTGGAGTTATGTACAATAAATTAGGTGAGAAGTGATGAAGGAAGGAATGAAGTTGGAGGAGTGGAAGAGAGGTAGTTACACTTGATTCTAGACCTTGAACTTGAGAATCATATGTCACTCTAATTCTTCCTCTGGAGATAATTTATCTTTCCCTTCTGACTTCTCTTAAGATCATTCTGTAATGTATCAAAATATTTTCTTACTTCTACTTCTTATGATTTTTAGATTCTCTGAATCTAAGGATTAGAATTAGTTTTAATCAACTTTAAATATTCCAGCCTTCCCTCTCTTGGAATACTGTATAGTCTCCATTATATCTCTCTTATCCTTCTGCAATTCAATTAGACACATAATAGACCTCTCTACATCTTTCATATCTCTTAATCTATATCTATCTATCTTTAATTTTATTTATTTATTTATTTATTTTATTTATTTATTTATTTTTGCTGTACTGCGAGGCATGTGAGATGTTAGTTCCCCTGCCAGGGATCAAACCTGTTCCCCCTGCAGTGGAAGCACAGAGTCTTAACCACTGGACTGCCAAGGAAGTCCCTATTTTTATATGTTTTTATTTCTTTTTCTCTGTGTTTCAGTCTCGAGAATTTCTTCAGAACTATTTTCCAATTCTCTAATTCTCTCTTTAGCAGTGCCCAATTTCCTGTTTGACTCTTCTATTGAGGTTTTAATTTCAATTATATATTTAATTTATAAAAGTTTTATGTGATTCTTTTTGAAATCCATTTGGTAATTTTACAGTGTTTTGATTTTTATTCATATTTTTGGATCCACACTTTTATTTCTTTAAATATGTTAAATATACTTATTTTATATCCTGTATTTAGTAAATTCAATATATGAAGTTCCTGGTTTTTTTCTGACTTTTGATCATGGTGCTCTGAGTGTTGGGGTGTGTGTGTGTACGTGTTCTTGTCTTTCTATAGCAGGAGGAATTTTATAGCAAGAAGGTTGTTCAACATGGTATCACGCTACCAGATATACAACTGAATAAGACACAAACTATAACCATTTATGAGGTTGAATTATGGGCTTTGGGAACAAAATTAATGTGGGGTGATGTCTGGAAGAAATAAAAGTATTGAAAAGACTTCCACATTTTTGGTTTGATATATTAAGTAGTTGCTGTGGATTAAGATTTTAAAAATGAGTTTAGGGGAATAAAGAATCCAGTTTTGATAAACAAATGTCCAACTGACAACTGTAATTAGGATTTCATTTCAGGATAGAGGTTAGAAAGTTAATCATAGATTTGATAGCAAACAAGATATAGTCAGTAGCTGAGCCCATCCAAGTTACCAGTATCATCAAGGGGACCATTTAAAACAGGTGAAACAGAGATCAAAGGACAGAGAAGGAGGAGTTAGAGGAGTAGGATAGTAAACAGAGAAAGAGTCAAAGTGTTGGAGCTCATGAGTGAGTAAGAGTCCAGAAAATCAATGGAGGATAAAATTTCAATGCAGGAAGCATTCAAAACAATCAGAAACTATAAAAATGTAAAGTAGAATTAGAACCAAATATTTATTATTGAATTTAGACATTAAGCTTATTTTCCTGAGTTCATGAACTTTGATAATCACTAGCTGAAGAGAGAGAGAGAGAGAGAGAGAGAGTGACAGTGTTTTAGGAAATAGAGCCAAGGGAAGATTAGTGAAGTTGTTGATTTTTCTTTTTTGGTATTACTTGTTTCTCTGGAGATTGACCACGTTCATAAGCATAGAGAATTGAGCCACTAAGGAAGGAGAGATGGAACATTTGGGCGAGAGGGGACAACAGATAGAGCCAAGTCTGGGAGGTTTTTTGGAAGGAATGAACTCCAAGACACAATGAAAGGAACCATCAGACTTGTAGAGAAGCAGGAACACTCCTTCTGTGAAACACAAGGGAAAGCATGTGAAAAGGGCCCTAGATGATCTAACTGTGGATTTTGAGAACAGCTGAAAGGGGTCTTCCTGATACCATTTCCACCCTTGCCTCTCCTGCACAGTAAGTTATCTGCTGAAACAAAGAATGGTGGAAATAGATAGGAAACTTAAGAAGAGGAGAAAGAATTTTAATAGCCATGTAATCAGGGAAAGAGGAATTGATCAGGAAGAAGGAAAATAGTTACTGAGTTTTGTCCTGTGGTTCTCAAACTTTAGCGAGCATGAGAATCATGTAGAGAGTATCTCAAAACACAGTTTGCTGGATCCATCCCCCAGAGATTTTCGCATATTAGTGCTAGAATTTCTAAATGTTCCCAGTTGACACTGATGCTTATGTTCTAGGGACCACATTTTGAGAACCACTGTTATTTTTTAAAAGGGGGAGTGAAAAGGAAGTATTTAAACCCAGAAAATTTCTCTGCAGAGTTCTTCGTAAGTATGTAACTTTAGCAGATTAATTTATGGGGCAAAACTATGTGATATTTACATGTTTTATTTTATGCATTTTAAGGATTCCCTACCTTTACTGAGGCTCTTTCCTTGGCCTGGAATGCCCTTTCTTATGTAACCCGATCATGATTCTACGCATCTTTCATAGGACCTCCTCAAGTTCACCTTACTAGGAAATAGTGTTTCTGCATCTCTCTTTGGAATCATCTAAGCTCTGTTTTTATGAGTACGTCATGTAATTTACTTGCATCCAAATCTCATTCAGCAAAATATTTTTGATCCTAGACCAGATGTCTGGATCTCCAAACCCCTAAACTGGAAGCTCCTTGAGGACAGAAACTGTCCTATCTTCCCCCATTCCTTGCACCGTTAGGCACAATGCCTGAGAGAGAGAGTTACTCAATATTATTCCTGCAAATGAATAATAGGCTTGCTCCCCTAACAGGCTGCTTAAGAGACTTTGAAATATCCAGCTGAATAGGCGGGGAACATTAAGTCAGAGAACATCAGAACAAACTTTTGCTTTAAATGATTTGCCTTTTCTCCCCTGACAGCAGCTCTTATTAAAATAACATTAGCTAAAAATATTTCTATGCCAAAAGTAATTATGATAATGTTTCTCTGCATTTATATAGTTCGTTTTGTTCTAAAATTTCATAGTACACAGACCTCAGCTTAGGAAAAAAGAAAAGCACTGAACTGGACTTGAACTTCTCATTCCATCACGGGGCAGCTTTTTTGTCTCCTACCATATCCCTAAGCCCATTAACACTGCTGCTGTCTAAGTCCAGGTTCAAACATTGTTTGACAGCCTCACGGAAACTACTTGGGCATGGATTCAAAAGAGAAATTTCAGTTAGTTCTCCACAAAGGATTAAATGTTGTTGTCCCTCACTGGATGCTCTCATCTATAACAGGTGATTAAGATCATAATGGGCTCATACAGTTTTGTTTTTGTTTTTTTTTAACATCTTTATTGGAGTATAATTGCTTTACAGAGTTGTGTTAGTTTCTGCTGTGAAACAAAGTGAATCAGCTATATGTATACATATATCCCCATATCCCCTGCCTCTTGTGTCTCACTCCAACCCTCCCTATCCCACCCCTCTACATGGTCACAAAGCACCGAACTGATCTCCCCATGAGATGCAGCTGCTTCCCACCAGCTATCTATTTTATATTTGGTAGTGTATATATGTCTATGCCACTCTCTCACTTTTTACCCTTCCCCCTTCCTGTGTCCTCATGTCCATTCTCTACATCTGTGTCTTTATTCCTGTCCTGCCCCTAGGTTCTTGAGAACCACTTTTTTTTTTATTCCATATATATATGTTAGCATACAGTATTTGTTTTTCTTTCTGACTTATTTCACTCTGTATGACAGACTCTAGGTCCATTCACCTGACTACAAATAACTCAATTTCGTTTCTTTTTATAGCTGAGTAATATTCCATTGTATATATGTGCCACATCTTCTTTGTCCATTCATCTGTTGATGGACACTTAGGTTGCTTCCATGTCCTAGCTATTGTAAATAGTGCTGCAATGAACATTGTGGGACATGCTTCTTTTTGAATTACGGTTTTCTCAGGCTATATGCCCAGTAATGGGATTGCTGGGTCATATGGTAGTTCTATCTTTAGTTTTTTAAGGAACCTCCATACTGTTCTCCATAGTGGCTGTATCAATTTACATTCCCATCAACAGTACAAGAGGGTTCCCTTTTCTCCACACCCTCTCCAGCATTTATTGTTTGAAGATTTTTTGATGATGGCCATTCTGACCGGTGTGAGATGATACCTCATTGTAGTTTTGATTTGCATTTCTCCAATGATTAGTGATGTTGAGCATCCTTTCATGTGTTTGTTGGCAATCTGTATATCTTCTTTGCAGAAATGTCTGTTTAGGTCTTCTGCCCATTTTTGGATTGGGTTGTTTGCTTTTTTGATATTGAGCTGCATGGGATGCTTATAAATTTTGGATATTAATCCTTTGTCAGTTGCTTCGTTTGCAAATATTTTCCCCCATTCTGAGGGTTGTCTTTTTGTCTTATTTATGGTTTCCTTTGCTGTGCAAAAGCTTTTCAGTTTCATTAGGTCCCATTTGTTTATTTTTGTTTTTATTTTCATTTCTCTAGAAAGTGGGTCAAAAAGGATCTTGCTGTGATGTATGTCATAGAGTGTTCTGCCTATGTTTTCCTCTAAGAGTTTTATAGTGTCTGGCCTTACATTTAACTCTTTAATCCATATTGAGTTTATTTTTGTGTATGGTGTTAAGGAGTGTTCTAATTTCATTCTTTTACATGTAGCTGTCCAGTTTTCCCAGCACCACTTATTGAAGAGGCTGTCTTTTCTCCATTGTACATTCCTTCCTCCTTTATCAAAGATAAAGTGACCATATGTGTGTGGGTTTATATCTGGGCTTTCTATCCTGTTCTATTGATCTATATTTCTGTTTTTGTGCCAGTGCCATACTGCCTTGATTACTGTAGCTTTGCCGTATAGTCTGAAGTCAGGGAGCCTGATTCCTCCAGCTCTGTGTTTCTTTCTCAAGATTGCTTTGGCTATTCGGGGACTTTTGTGTTTCCATACAAATTGTGAAATTTTTTGTTCTAGTTCCGTAAAAAATGCCATTGGTAGTTTCATAGGGATTGCATTGAGTCTGTAGATTGCTTTGGGTAGTATAATCATTTTCACAATGCTGATTCTTCCAATCCAAGAACATGGTATATCTCTCCATCTGTTTGTATCATCTTTAATTTCTTTCATCAGTGTCTGATAGTTTTCTACATACAGGTCTTTTGTCCCCTTAGGTATGTTTATTCCTAGGTATTTTATTCTTTTTTTGTAATGGTAAATGGGAGTGTTTCCTTAATTAGTGTAAAGGAATGTAAGAGATTTCTCTGCATGAATTTTGTATCCTGCAACTCTACCAAATTCATAGATTAGCTCTGGTAGTTTTCTGGTGGCATCTTTAGGATTCTCTATGTATAGTATCATGTCATCTGCAAACAGTGACAGTTTTACTTCTTTTCTGATTTGTATTCCTTTTATTTCTTTTTCTTCTCTATTTGCTGTGGCTAAAACTTCCAAAACTATGTTAAGTAATAGTGGTGAGAGTGGGCAACCTTGTCTAGTTCCTGATCTTAGAGGAAGTGGTTTTGGTTTTTCACTGTTGAGAATGATTTTGGCTGTGGATTTGTCATATATGGCCTTTATTATGTTGAGGTAGGTTCCCTCTATGCCTACTTTCTGGAGAGTTTTTATCATAAATCAGTGTTGAATTTTGTCAAAAGCTTTTTCTGCATCTATTGAGATGATCATATGGTTTTTATCCTTGGATTTGTTAATATGGTGTGTCACATTGATTTGTGTATATTGAAGAATCCTTGCTTTCCTAGGATAAACCTCACGTGATCATGTTGTATGTCCCTTTTAATGTGCTGTTGGATTCTGTTTGCTAGTATTTTGTTGAGGATTTCTGCATTTATGTTCATCAGTGATATTGTCCTGTAGTTTTCTTTTTTTGTGATATCTTTGTCTGGTTTTGCCATCAGGGTGATGGTGGCCTCATAGAATGAGTTTGGGAGAGTTCCTCCCTCTGCTATATTTTGGGAGAGTTCCTCCCTCTGCTATATTTTGGAAGAGTTTGAGAAGGATAGGTGTTAGCTCTTCCCTAAATGTTTGATAGAATTCGCCTGTGAAGCCATCTGATCCTGGGCTTTTGTTTGTTGGAAGACTTTTAATCACAGTTTCAATTTCAGTGCTTGTGCTTGGTCTGTTTATATTTTCTATTTCTTCCTCATTCAATCTTGGTAGGTTGTGCTTTTCTAAGAATTTGTCCATTTCTCCAAGGCTCTCCATTTTATTGGCATATAGTTGCTTGTAGTAATGTCTCATCATCCTTTGTATTTCTGCAGTGTCAGTTGTTACTTCTTTTTCATTTCTAATTCTGTTGATTTGAGTCTTCTCCCTTTTTTCTTGATGAGTCTGGGTAACGGTTTATCAATTTTGTTTATCTTCTCAAAGAAGCAGTTTTAAGTTTTATTGATCTCTGCTATCGTTTCCTTCATTTCTTTTTCATTTATTTCTGATCTTGTCTTTATGATTTCTTTCCTTCTAACTTTGGGGGGTTTTGTTCTTCTTTCTCTAATTGGTTTAGGTATAAGGTTAGGTTGTTTATTTGAGATTTTTCTGGTTTCTTGTGGTAGGATTGTATTGCTATAAACTGCCCTCTTAGAACTGCTTTAGCTGCATCCCATAGGTTTTGGATTGTCGTGTTTTCATTGTCTTTTGTTTCTAGGTATTTTCTGATTTCCTCTTTGATTTCTTCAGTGATCTCTTGGTTATTTAGTATTGTATTGTTTAGCCTCCATGTGTTTGTATTTTTTACACTTTTTATCCTGTAATTGATATCTAGTCTCATAGCATTGTGGTTGGAAAAGTTACTTGATATAATTTCAGTTTTCTTAAATTTGCCAAGGCTTGATTTGTGACCCACGATATGATCTATCCTGGAGAATGTTCCATGAGCACTTGAGAAGAAAGTGTATTCAGTTGTTTTTGGATGGAATGTCCTATAAATATCAATTCCATCTTGTTTAATGTGTCATTTAAAGCGTGTGTTTCCTTATTTATTTTCATTTTGGATGATCTGTCCATTGATGAAAGTGGGTTGTGAAAGTCCCCTACTATTATTGTGTTACTGTTGATTTTCCTTTTATGGCTGTTAACATTTGCCTTACGTATTGAGCTGCTCCTATGTTGGGTGCATATATATTTACAATTGTTATATCTTCTTCTTAGATTGATCCCTTGATCATTATATAGTGTCCTCCATTGTCTCTTGTAATAGTCTTTATTTTAAAGTCTATTGTGTCTGATATGAGCATTGCTACTCCAGCTTTCTTTTGATTTTCATTTGCATGGAATGTCTTTTTCCATTCCCTCACTTTCAGTCTTTATGCATCCCTAGGTCTGATGTGGGTTTCTTGTAGACAGCATATATGCGGGTCTTGTTTTTGCATCCATTCAGGCAGTCTGTGTCTTTTGGTTGGAGAATTTAATCCATTTACATTTAAGGTAATTATCGATATGTATGTTCCTATTACCATTTTCTTAATTGTTTTGTTTTTGGTTTTGTAGGTCTTTTCCTTCTCATGTGTTTTCTGCCTAGAGAAGTTCCATTAGCATTTGTTGTAAAGCTGGTTTGGTGATGCTGAATTCTTTTGCTTGTCTGTATAAGTTTTAATTTCTCTGTCGAATCTGAATGAGATCCTTGCTGGGTAGAGTAATCTTGGTTGTAGGTTTTTCCCTTTCATCACTTTAAATATGTCCTGCCACTGCCTTCTGGCCTGCAGAGTTTCTGCTGAAAGATCTGCTGTTAACCTTATGGGGATTCCCTTGTATGTTGTTTGTTCCTTTTCCCTTGCTTCTTTTAACTTTTTTCTTTGTATTTAGTTTTTGATAGTTTGATTAATATGTTTCTTGGTATCTTTCTCCTTGGATTTATCCTGTATAGGTCTCTCTCTGCTTCCCAGACTTGATTGACTATTTCCTTTCCCCTGTTAGGGAAGTTTTCAACTATAATCTCTTCAGATATTTTCTCAGTCCCTTTCTTCTTCTCTTCTCCTTCTGCGACCCCTATAATTCAAATGTTGGTGCATTTAGTATTGTCCCTGAGGCCTCTGAGACTGTCCTCAATTCTTTTCATTCTTTTTTCTTTATTCTGGTCTACAGTAGTTATTTCCACTATTTTATCTTCCAGGTCACTTATCCGTTCTTCTGCCTCAGTTGTTCTGCTATTGATTCCTTCTAGAGAATTTTTAATTACATTTATTGTGTTGTTCATCATTGTTTGTTTGCTCTTTAGTTTTTCTAGGTCCTTGTTAAAAGTTTCTTGTATATTCTCCGTTATATTTCCAAGATTTTGGATCATCTTTACTATCTTTACTCTGAATTCTTTTTTCAGGTAGACTATCTATTTCCTCTTCATTTGTTAGGTCTGGTGGGTTTTTACCTTGCTCCTTCATCTGCTTCATATTTCTCTGCCTCTTGTTTTGTTTAACTTCCTGTGTTTGGGGGTCTCCTTTCCCAGGCTCCAGGTCCGTAGTGTCTGTAGTTTTTGGTGTCTTCCCCCAGTGGATGAGGTTGGTTCAGTGGTTTGTGTTTGCTTCTTGGTGGAGAGGACTGGTGCCTATGTTCTGGTAAATGGGGCTGGATCTTGTCTTTCTGGTGGGCAGGGCTGCGTCCGATGGTGTGTTTTGGGGTGTCTGTGAACTTAGTATGACTTTAGGCAGCCTCTCTGCTAATGGATGGGGTTGTGTTCCTGTCTTGCTAATTGTTTGGCATGGGGCATACAGCACTGGAGTTTGCTGGCCGTTGGGTGGAGCTGGGTCTTAGCGTTGAGACGGAGTTCTCTGGGAGAGCTCTCGCCAATTTATATTTCGTGTGGCCAGGAGGTCTCTGGTGGTGCAGTGTCTTGAACTCAGCTCTCCCATCTCAGCAGCTCAGGCCTGACACCAGACCGGAGCGCAAGACCCTGTCAGCCACATGGCTTAGAAGAAAAGGGAGAAAAAAAGAAAGAAAGAAAGAAAATTATTAAAATAAGTAAAATAATAATAATAAAAGAAGAGAGCATCCAAACCAATAAACAAATCCACCAATGATAACAAGTTGTAAACACTAAACTAATATAAACATAAAAATCAGGAACAAATCAGTTGCAGACAGCAAACCCCAAGTCTACAGTTGCTCCCAAATTCCACTGCCTCAATTTTGGGATGATCTGTTGTCTATTCAGGTATTCTCCACAGAAGCAGGGTACATGAAGTTGATTGTGGGGATTTAATCTGCTGCTCCCGAGGCTGCTGGGAGAAATTTCCCTTTCTCTTCTTTTCCGCACAGCTTCTGGGGTCCAGCTTTGGTTTTGGCCCTGCCTCTGTGTGTAGGTCTCTCTCAGGCATCTGTTCCTGCCCAGACAGGACGGGGTTAAAGCAGTGGCTGATCAGGGGGCTCTTGCTCATTCAGGCTGGGAGGATGGAGGGGTACAGTAGTTAACTGGAACGCAGGGCGAGCCTGCGGTGGCCAAGGCCGGCGTGACGTTGTAACAGCCTGAGGCTCACTGTGTGTTCTCCCGGGGAAGTTGTCCCTGCATCGTGGGACCCTGACAGTGTCCCATGGGGGCGTGTGGATAGTGTGGATAGTGACCTGTGCTTGCACACGTGATTCTTGGTGGCTGCAGCAGCAGCGTTAGCATTCCATGCACGTCTCTGGGGTCCGAGCTGCTAACCGTGGCTTGTGCCTGTCTCTGGAGCTTGTTTAGGCGGTGCTCTGCCTCCTGTGGGCAGACGCGGAAGGAAGCCCCTCTCCTCATGCATCCGGAAATAATAGTCTCTTGCCTCTTTGGCAGACTTTTTCCCAGACTCCCTCCCGGCTAGCTGTGGTGCACTAGCCCCCTTCAGGCTGTGTTCACGCAGCCAACCCCAGCCCTCTCCCTGGGATCCACTGAAGCCCGAGCCTCAGCTCCCAGCCCCACCCACCACAGTGGGTGAGCAGACAAGCCTCTCGGGCTGGTGAGTGCTGGTCGGCACTGATCCTCTGTGCGAGAATCTCTCTGCTTTGCCCTCTGCACCTGTGTTGTTGCGCTCTCCTCCGTGGCTCCGAAGCTTCCCCCCCGCCACCCGCCCCCCATCTCCGCCAGTGTGGAAACTTTTCCTCCTTCACAGCTCCTGTCCCTATTCTTTTGTCTCTGTTTTTTCTTTTGCCTTATGCAGGTACGTGGGGAGTTTCTTGCCTTTTGGGAAATCTGAGGTCTTCTGCCGGCTTTCAGTGGGTATTTTGTAGGAGTTGTTCCACATGTAGATGTATTTTTGATGTATTTGTGGGGAGGAAGGTGATCTCCCGATCTTACTCCTCCACCATCTTGAAGGTCCCCCTCATACAGTTTTTCAGTCCCTTCCAACCAATTATGGTACTGAAGAAAAAGCCAAAAAGAAAAAAAGGGAAAGAAGAGAAAAATGGGAAGCAGGAGGAGAATGCTTGCAGGAATTCTGCAAGGCTTTCTCAGTGTGAAAGGGTCTATTTCTTAGGATGCTTGTCAGGGAGCTCTCACACTCTTCACCTTAGGTGCATTGTACCCAGGAGGACTCTCCATCTTTCTTCCCATCAATCTTGTTTGTCTGTTTTCAGACACCAGCAGGATGTGTAGTGCACACTGATGCACACCCTCATGCACACATTGTTGCCTTTCACAACTGTGAAATAATAAAGAATATGTCTGGTCTCTGTCCATAGTTCCCAGAACAGAGCTTCAAAAACCTTAGAATTTCCAGAATGATGGGAGTATCTTCTTTATGCTAATGGTGACTCAAGGTGACCTTTAGATGATTTCAGGATGGGAGTTGGTCACCAGAAAGACCAACCACCTGATTAAAGGATTGGAACTCTGGGACAACCCTACCTCCATGAGGAGGGAGAGCTAAAAATTGAGTTCAACCACAAAGTCAATGATTTAATTAATTGTGACTACATAATGAAACCCCAGTAAAATCTCTGGACACTGAAGCTCAGTGGAGTTTCCTGATTGGTGAACACTCTGATGTGTTGGGAGGGTGACATGCCCTGATTCCATGGGGAGAGGACATAGAAAGTAACAATGCAGATTCCAATTCCAGTGTATGGGGTTTTTTCCACACCAAGCAATTCTGCTACCCCAGCTGCGTGTCCTTCAGCTCAACTCAGCTTTGACGCATCTATCCAAAGATAACATCAGATTGCACAGGTTAAGCATTCAGTCCCACAAGACTTCCCTCCACTTCCTATGCCAGTTGAAAGCAAATGCAGATTGTCACAGGTACTTCTGACCAACTGACTGTAAAGCACAGGATTCCATGACTCCCTCCTCTAGTTTGATTAATTTGCTAGAGCAGCTCACAGAACTCAGGAAAACATTTAATTTACTAGATCACCAGTTTCTTAAAAAATAATATAACTTAGGAGCAGCCAGATGGAAGAGTTACATAGGGCAAGGTATGTGGGAAGGGACACAGAGCTTCTATGCCCTCTCTAAGAGCACCACTCTCGCCAAATCTCCACGTGTTCACCAATCCAGAAGATCTCCAAACCTTATCCTTTTTGTTTTATGGTGATTTCATTACATTGTCAAGCTTGATGAAATTATTGACCTTTGGTGATTGATTCAACCTCCAGCCCCTCTCCGCTCCCCAGAGGTTGGCCCGGGACTGAAAGTTCCTACCACCTTATCACATGTCTGGGTCTCTGGGCAACCAGCCGCCATCCTTAGGTCCTTTCCAAAAGTCACCTCATTAATATAACAAAAGCCACCTTTATTGCTCTCATCACAGAAATTCCAATGGTTTTAGGTGGTCTGTGTCAGAAGCAGGATGAAGACCAAATATATATTTCTCATTATAAATCACAACATCACAAAAGGTCTGTGTCCTGGATGCTCCCAGACCTTACCCTATGTGTATCCTTTATAATAAAATTGTAATAGTAAGTATAGTGCTTTTAATAAGTGCTGTGAGTCATTCTAGGAAAATATAAACCTGAGGTGGTTGTAAGAACCCTTGAGTTTATATTCAGAAGTGCTAGTGGCCTGGGAGCTCCACTTTTTGTTAGCATCTGAGGTGAGGACAGTCTTATGGAGGACAGAGCTCTCAACTTGAGCTCTGGTGATTGAGTGTCACCAATCTCTTAAGTGATTGGTGTCAGAAGTGGGCTGTGACACTTCACTTGGGGTTGAAAGGGAACAGTGATACAGATAGATCAGGCTAACTTCTTCCTCAAGCTCCCTCTCATCTCTGCAGCCAAGGACAGGGCTGTTGCCACAGCATTCTTAGAGGAACGATGCCCGGGGATCATGCCCATTCATTCAGTGATGCACAGCCCTGAATAGCTAGAAGTTGAATGAAATCAGGATAAAGTCCTGCTTGCTATAAATCACACTGTCCATAAATCATCAGACAATTCTTGGCGAGCCTCTCTCCTGCTCATTTTGTTGTAAATACAGATTCTGGAGACCCAAAT
Organism: Monodon monoceros; assembly: GCF_005190385.1. Lineage (NCBI taxonomy): Eukaryota > Metazoa > Chordata > Mammalia > Artiodactyla > Monodontidae > Monodon > Monodon monoceros. The sequence continues at coordinate 6,886,864 of NW_021703773.1, read as the reverse complement.
ATGAAACGCTGAATAGTATTGAGGGAACAGAGAAATGAGCAGAAATTAGCATTTTAAACAAGCTTTTGAGTTGATTCTTAATACGCCCTAAAAGTTGAAAAACTTCTCTGTGTATCTGAGAGTCTCAACAAGGCTGCCAGGTAAAAATAGTCCCCTTACTTCCTTAGGATACTGAGCCCTTGGGCCATGTGATACTTTTTTTCTCTCTCTCTTTGGTCTGGATCTGGGTTTTTAAATTAGAAACATTAGCAAAAGAAACTTACTTTCAATTGTCCAAAATAACAAAACATTTATCTGACTATAGGACGGTTTTCTATTCAACAGCAGCCTATGTTTAGTGAAGTTTGGGGCTTTGGGTTGAGTCTGTCTTGGGTGTTTCAGGTTGTAAGTATCCTTGCACACACAGGGTTGGGCTGAGGAGCCAAATGGGTAACAATTTAAGCTGCAGCCTCAAAGAACCATAAGATGTATACTTCAAAGAACCTTAAGTCACAAGGTAGAACACATGCATATCTGTATAGCTTCAGTTTAAGGCTTTGATTTTTTGAAATTTCATATTCAGGGAAAGAGTGGTGTGGAAATGAAGTGACTAGTCATTTATGAAAAATATCTTAAAAGTGCAACATTTGATGGGGGTGGGGCGGTACTGGAAAAGAATATCAGGAAAGGGAAGAGGTAAGAAGAGGCTGGAAGAATAGGACAAGAAAAGGAGAGTAAATTCTGGCTTTGGTATTTTCACAGGTGTGTCCAGGGCTAGCCTGGATATGGGGCATAGATCCAGATGACTTGGTAAAATTAGATGAGAAGAAAGGGTCCAAGAGAGAACATTACGAGAAGAACTACTAAAGTAAACAGTCACATGGACACCCCGGCTCTGCAGGACTCCTCAATAAGGAGAGAAAGGTCAACAGTTCAGCTCAACGTGAGGTTAGGAGCTGGGGGATCTATCTTAGAGATTCAGGTCCACAACATGCTTAAGGAGAGAAACAGGTGACCCCAAAATGCTCTATATTTGATTTAAAAAAGCACTCACTTTTGTAAAGGTCATATTTTAGTTTGGTTAAGGTAAGCATGGGATCTAAACCAAAGCCCATTCAGAGTTCTTAATTTAAAAACTATTAAATTGGGCAAAATAATTATGATTACAAAGTTACACAACAGAATATGTGTGCCCGATATCCTGACTTACAGTGCTGTCCTTGTAAAATGTCAATGATTTTTATAGACTATATATAGAGAGAAATAGAGAGAGAGGGAATATATATATGTTTAGCATTCTAAGTGGCGTTGCTGAATGTAGAGGCACTGAGCAGGTGACGTGATGCAAAACCCCAGGATGACACATACTGCCTTCTAAAACTTTCTGGTATAGCTCCAAGTGGCTTTTCCACACTTCTTCGTACGCCGGACAGCTTTACAAACACTGTAATAATTAGAGAGGCTGATGTTATTTGTTTGAGATTGGGTGAAATAAAGCTCTCTCCCAAAGATATGAAAGGTGATGGTTAGCATAATTTATTTGGAAGGAGGGGACTCTAGAGCAAAACCAAATTGTTAAAGAAGATAAAGCTAGTATCTAAAATATTTGTAACACCTATATCTGTTCTCTTATTCCTAATTATCAATGCTGTTGGGCTGACACACCTATGTTGATCCCAGTTCTACCCAGAGTTTCCCATCGCCAATATCCCCACACCATGCTAACTCATTGTAATTATATATACCACAGTCTCCAGGGCATAAGAAAAACACCAATGTGGAGGAAAGAACATGAGCTTAGAATAAATCAAACCTCAAAATATGAGCGTTGCTGTAGTCTTGAAACCAAAAATCTGAGAAAGGCAATATTCAAAAGGAAATTTACAAGCCAATTTCATTCCATGAACAGAGATGCAAAAATCCTAAGGAAAACATTGGCAGGTTATATTTATCCCAAGAATTCAAGGTCATTTACCATTCAAAAGCCAATTAATATATGATATAAAATAATAATTAAATATTATTATTACTAATATCAGGTTAGAGCAGAAAAATCATACGACCTTCAATAGGTACAATGTATTGGATAAATCCAACATCTGTTAGTAACAAGACAATGAAATACAGCATCCTTGCCAGCATAGCAGATTCTGTTGGTGCCCATGTTGCCTTGCACTCCCTTCAGCATACTCAGCCAGACTTCCACCTGCCAGCATCTGCCTAAGAGCTTTTCCCTGGCTTGTAGCCCATAAGGCAGGCCAGAAGTGCCAGAGAATCAGCCCCGTACTCCCTCCCCGGCAGCCATCAACCAAGGGCTCCCCGCTCTCTCATCTCTCCCTTTGAAGAGCTCAAAGGAGTGTCCTTTACACTGACTCCCAGAAGTAACTGGCTTTATAAAGCATCTTTTATTGGTTTCCTTCTCTTCCTTAATTCATTAAGCACTCTGTTCATGGTGTTTCCTGAGATCACCTCCCAAATAAATGATTGCATTTAAATCATTTTTTTCAGAGTCTCTTTCTGGGGCAAACAAACTAAGACAGCAGGCTAGAGCTGGAAGGATATTTTAACTTGATAAACAAAACAAGACAAAAAAGAACAAAAAACACCCTGAAAAAGAAAACAAAAACCAAACAAAAAACAAAGCACACATCCAACTCAATGGTGAAATGTTGAACTTATCCCCTGTACCATCTAAAGCAAGTTAAATGGAACCTTGCATTACACCTTCAGCTCCGCATCTTATGAAAGGTCCTAGTTCAGCAAGACAAAAGAAAGTAAAAGGTATAAGAATTGTAATAAATTGAAAGGAAGAAAACCTGTCATTATTTGCAGATAACATGGTTGTGGAAAAAAGGAAATTATTTGAATGGTTGAAAGGTCAGTATATAAAAAAATCAATTGTAACGGCAGTGCTCAGAAAAAAAAAAAGTCCACAGTGATAGTGTATCCAAAAAAGAACACAGGAGCCAACTGAAAGAGCTCCCAATGGCCAAAGATGAAACAATTTTAGCAACAATATAAAGTAGTACCAGATTATAGCACAAAGTTTAAATTAAATATTCATGAGTCCATGCTGAGATAAATAAGTGATTTGAATAAATAACTGTGGGAGAAGAGACAGTCTCATGTGCAGAAGAATTCCAGCTAATTTGCGTAGAGATCTGGCCATCACGAAGGTGGACCATGACCCACTCCCCACTCCTTAGGCAGCTGCTGGGAGTAATAAATGTTACACTGTGGTACGGGGGTGCTAGAGAAAAACTCTAGCACAGAGTTTCACGGTGGTGAAATCTGACAAGCGCTACCTCAGTCAGGCCACCAGGGTCAGCTTCCGTACTATGTATTCTTAAATTGAAGTACAGGTAACTTACAATATTATATTAGTTTTAGTTTCAGGTGTATAGCATAGTGATTCAATATTTTTATAGATTACGTATCCACACTATGTACCCTTGATAAAATGGAACAAAAATGACATGTCACTTCTGTGGTCTTCCTCCCAAAAACCCATAATCATGAGAAAAATAACAGACAAATCCCAATAAAGGGCTCTACAAAATACCTAACCAGTGCTCTTCAAAATTGTCCAGGTCATCAAATCAAGCAAACTCTTAAAAACTCTCAGGGCCAATTGGAGCCTAAGGAGAGGTAATACTTAAATGTAATGTGATGTCCTGTTGAGATCCTGGAAGAAAGGACATTAGGTTAAAAAAAAAAAAAAAAAACTAAGGAAATTTGAATAAAGCATGTACTTCAGTTAACAGTAGTGTGTCAATATAGGTTCAATGTATACAACAAATGCATTATACTAATATAAGAATTTAATAATAGAGGAAACTGGGTGCAATATTTATGGGAACTTTTTGTACTATCTTCCAAATTTTTCTGTAAATCTAAAACTCTTCTAAAAAATTAAGCTTATTTTAAAAAGGATTAAAAAAATCAGTTGCAATTTGATACATGCTCAAGAACATTTATAAAAGGTAATTATTAAAAGGTAGCTTTCATATTGGCTTCAAATAAAAAGAAAGTAAAGTACCAAGGAATTAATCAAGCAATACATGTACAAAATTTGTATGGAGAAAATTATATTGAAGAAAATGTTTTCAAAGACTTAAATAAATAGAAACTATACATCACAGACACAGTCTGAAAATTAATAAGGAAAAGACAATATCCTAAGGATGTAAATTCTCACCAGATTGCTCTAGTGATGCGATTCAACTCTAGTCAAAATACCAACAGACTTTGGGGAATTTACCAAGCTTGGTACAAGAATAGTGAGACATTGCTTGAAAAGTGCAAAGTAATTGGATTTCCCTTACCTGATATCAAGTATTACCATAAACTGAAAAAATTAAGGCAATATAGTACTGTCACAAAAATGTACAAATTGGAAAAGCAGAAGAGAGAACCCAGAGACACATCCACACATATATAGAAACTAGGTTTATAATGCCTTAAGCAAATATCAGCTCTAGCTGATAAATACCTAACCAGTGCTTAAATATTAAATATTATTTAAGTTAATATTAAGTGCAATTGGCAATATTGACAAAACTATAAAACTTTGAGCAAAGTCTTTTCATTGCTTTGAATTAAGGAAGATTGCCTCTGTGTACAAAGAATAAAAGGAAAGATTGATAAATATGAATATATTAAAATTAAGAAGTTCCATTCATCAAAAGTTCACATAGATAAGTGAAATCACTTTATAAGCTGAAAAAAGTTATTTGCAATAGATTACATTTGTAATATTTAATGTCCAAAATGTATAAAGAGAGCCACAAACTGATAAGAAAAAGGCAAATTACCCAACAGAAAAAGAGAGCAAAAATAAAAAATGGATAGGTACTTCAAGAAAAAAAAGCACATAAAATACATAAAAATATACTCAACCTTATCAATAATGAAAGAAATTCAAATGAAAACCACAATTAGGTACCCTTTCAAACCAATCATATTAGTAAAACTAAGTGTAACAATATCATATGTTGGTGAGGATGTAGGGGAAGGGGAATAATTTTGCAGTGTTATTCAGAATAAGTTGTAGTAGAAATTGCTCCATCATTTTGGGAAAACAATATGGTATTATCTCACCGACCAAGAATGTGTAAAGCTTATGATTTTGTGACCCTCTCAGATATACCCTGGGAGATGTGTATCACATGTTCTTGCCAGCACTCTTTGTAATAGAGAAAGGAAGGAAGGGAGGGAGGGAGGGAGGGAGGGAGGGAGGAAGGAAGGGAAGAAGGGAGGGGAAAACACACGCAAATATTCACTAAGAGTAGAAAGGATATTTATCCCTCCCCTTCCCCTTTCCCCTTTGGTAACCATAAGTTTGTTTTCTATGTCTGTGAGTCTGTTTCTGTTTTGTAAATAAGTTGATTTGTATCATTTTTTAAGATAACACACATAAGTGATATCATATAATATTTGTCTTTCTGTCTGACTTCACTTAGTATGATAATCTCTAGGTCCATCCATGTTGCTTAAAATGGCGTTAACTATAGTTAACTATCAACTATAGTTAAATTTTAAAAAGTAGAATGGATAAACAAAACATGGCAGAGTTTTAATATGGGATTTTATACAACAGTGAAAAGAAATTAAACACAGATTGATTCAGTGTTATAGATGAATCTCAGGAACAGTGTCAAGCAAAGAGAGCAGGTAAGATAAAAACACGTACAGTTTGATTCAATTGACTTAAAGGTCAAAAATGTGTAAATAAATAATGAATTATGACTATTAACAAATATGAAACCATAAAAAAACCCTCTGAGATAGAAGGGAAAGGATGGGATGAGACGGCACTCAGGGAAGTTTAAAGTTTAAGGTAATGTATTATTTATAAATTTGGGACATGAATATTTGGGTGCTAACTTACATGGTTGTTCTGTATTTCTTACAGATATATCTAAAATACTCCTTTGTATTTAAACACGTCTACAAATTTTTTAAAGAAATTTAAACATAGATGGCACGGCTCGAACTTCAGAGCCATAGGTCCTTGGGCTCTATTTCCAAATGTCTCATTCACTAGCTGAAACTCTGAGCAGTTCGCTTAACCAATCTAAGCCTCATATCTTCATCCTTAAATATAGCAATAATAAAAATCATCACTTTACTGCACAACTTTTGTGGAAAGGACATAAAATCAGAATATGAAATCACCTTGCATAGTGCCTGCTGCCTACTAGACATTCAATAGATGGTGGGTTGTGTTAACTGAAAAGAACAAGTGCACAGCATGAGAGGTATGAGTTAAGTTTTATTTGGGGCAAAATGAGGACTATAGCCCAGGAGACAGCCCATCAGATAGCTCTGAGGAACTGCTCAAGAGGTGGGCGGGGGGGGGGGTCAGTATATCCATGATTTAGGTGAAGGGGGTCCATGCAATCAAGCACACATTTTTGCAGAAGGTTGCTGCTAGTCCCAAGGAGCAGATGTCTCTGTTAATGATTCCATTAATGTGCTTTTCTAGATGTGAGAAGATGCAAGAAATCGGGCTCATAAAATCTTCTCCTGAAAATATCTATCTATCTGAAGGTCCTGTTCTGCTGGTTTTTCCCAGAGCACAGAGTGCCTCATTCTTGATCTCTGCCGTGGACTCCTTTCAGGGTGTGTTGAAGGTCAGCGACTTCAGTGGCCAGTGACTTCATTCTTGTAGAACCAGATGGTGAGTGACAATTTTTACTTGGCAGTTGTCTTCTTTGCTTACCCATTCATTCATTCATTCATTAGTCCATTTTTAATTCATTTAAGTATTAAATAATGAAAATCAAGTTAATCAACTAATGATGGTCACTTAATTTAGAAAGATAAACCACCGTCTTCCCCTCAGGTAAATAGTGTAGTTTATTCAGGTTCTGGAGACAGTACTTCTAATACTCCTATGTCATTAACAAGTTTAGTAGGAAAGTAGGGTCAGGCATTAGGAAGCGAGATCTGGTGCCTAGTCCTTTTTGGTAAAACTAAAGCTACACCTAAATACACCTTGGAAAAAACCATCACGGCAACGTGGAAGAAACAGATGCTTTGCCATCACCCACACTTGGGCTCACTCCCCAGCTCAGCCTGTTGCTTAAATATAACCCTGGGCAAGTGATTCAAATAGCTCCATGCTTCATTTCTTCATATAAGATATGGGGATAATATTTCTTTCATTGCAGGTTTGTGGTAAGAAGTGGAGACAATGTATGCACAGTGACCAGTGGTGCACTTGGCACACAGGAGCTCAGCAAGGGTGGGTGTTGGTAGTTCTTCCCCCCATACAGTGATAGAGTTCGTAGATTTTAACATAACTTATAAACATTTCATTATCCTATAGTATATAAATCTTGTATATGTGCTATAATTTATAGTGTAGAAGCACAGTAGAGTGTAGTGGGGTGATTAGAAACACAGACACTGGTGTCAGATGGCCCAAGTTTAAATTTTGACTCTACCAATTACTAGCTGTGTGACTTTGGGGAAGATCCTTAAATTCTCTGTGTTTCTTCATCAATCAAGTAGAAATAAATAAATGAGATAATTCATATGAAATGCTTAGCACCTATATACATCGTTCACTAAATGTTACTTATATTATTATTAATAATATTGCCATTATTAACATTATTTGGTTGCTTTTAAGAAATTCCCCTTCTGTGAAACTGCAAAAAGTACTGCTGGGTATTGATTTTATTTTTATTTTAATTAAAGTGAATTCATGATCCTTTTTAGTTTGCACACCTTCTTAACACCTTTGTCCAAGAAGAAACCCTTAAAGCAATCACCAAAACCAGAGTTTCAGAAGTCTGACCTAAAAAAACAAGCAAAGAATTTAAGGACCTTGGGTCCTACTGGGACTTGATTTTGGTTCTATCATGGGCAAATTCCTTCTTTCCAATGCTTTAATTTGCACATCAGTACGTGGAAATAATTCTTTTGCCTCGTTTCTCCTATAGGAATTCTAAGGAGTCTCTTTTTTCCCTTTGTCTTGGTTGAAACAAGCTTACAGAGTGACTGCACGTTCAGAACTTTGTGATAAAAGGTCAGACCGCGCCAGTCTGTGACCACCAAAAGCTGCTTGGTAACAAAAGTAGAAGACCCCTGGTCACCTTAAATAATCCACTTCACAAACAACCTTAGGATATGACCAGGCTGTTGCTCAAACTCTGTGTGAATGCACCATCACCTCAATGCAAATTGGTTTCTAAGATTACCATATTTAGTTCCCAGAAACTTTTCTCTGAAGCACAACTATGCAATTTATTTCAAAAAGTTGTCTTTTAAACAAAAACAAGAAAGAAAAGCCCAAACTCTCTTAAACTAATCTTAACCAGCAATTAAGGGTTGTGAAATTGCTGTTCAGACACCCATAACCTCCAGCAGAGGAGACAGAGAGAACTCCAGGAGGTCCCATTCTGACTACCGGGGAGCACCAGGGGATGTTCTGTTGCCATGACTACGGAGGCCAGAACTCAGCCCGCTGCCCCAGGGACCAAAGTTCACCATTCTCCCTTCATGTGTGCCTTTTCCTAACAGCCTGCACAAAGACCAGTGGCCACAGTCGCTACTTCTAAGCATCTGTCTATTTCCACCCCACATTTGAACAAATAACTTTGTTTTCCTTTCTCCTTTATTATTTTTTTCTTTTCTTTTCAGGATGTAGAGAGTTGAGATTTTTTTTCTCCTTTTCTCACGCAATTCTTCCTCCACAGATAACAAAATCCAAATCCCTAGCTGCTCTAATTATTAGCATATTCCTGGAGAAAATTGCTACAGGCTACATTAAAGGACTCCCTGCAGAAATTTACACAGTAGGTATCCAATTTCTCTTTAAATAAAAGGCACTCAGAACAGTGAGGGGTTTAAAACAAGAGGAGAAATGGGGAACAAACAGAGCTTTAAGGAACAGCAGGGAGATTTGCAGTGGTCAAGAGCAGAGTCAGGCTGAATTATTTGGATAATTAGTCTTAGTTAGCAAATTGGGGAAAATTACAATGCCACCATAAGATATTATAATGTGCCCACAGACTGGCGGTACTAAGGATCAGGTCTGACCCAGTTCCCAAAGGTTTGGCTTTCCATTCTGAATATTCTGTAGTAGAAAATAGATTCTAATTCTGTGAGCTGTCTTCAAAATGTTTCCAAAGCTTATTAACATGTGCATTTAGTCCAGGTGATCCTGATATCATTGTGATCCTCTCAGCATAAGAGGAGACTCTTTAAGGACCCCTCTGATGATCAGGAAGCTTTCAAGATGAAAGCAAGGAAACAAAATGGGAATGGAAGACGTAATTGTGATATTCCTTCCTCAAGATGATGGAGGACATGAAAGCTGGTTTACTCTTTTGTGTTCCAGAAACCCTCTCAAGGAACTTAACAGGCATCAATAAAAGGAACTTAAATCTAAATTTATATAAAAAAAAAAACCAACAACGGTCTTGAAGAAAGCCCCTACCCTTGATATTCATCTGGGAAAGGCCATTCCTTATTTTCTAGATTTCTAAGCACCTGTGTAAAAGTCCCTTGTGAAGGACAGTGGAATGCTCTTTGGAGCCATGGATGGTTCCAAAGAGCAATTCTGAGCTGATAGAATGTTGCTGCTTCTTCAAGAAATATACACAGAGGCCTGAGGTGAAGAGGACAGTAGAAAAGAAAAATTAATAAGGCTAGTTCTAAGGATCAGGGTAGTTCAGCTTTCTGAGAAGCAAATTCATTCTTTTCAAAAGGGATTTAAAAGTTTTTTCATTGTATATGCAATGCCAGACTTGCCATGTTTCATGCATACACGTGTATCCTTGTGTGCATGTACATAGCAGTGCCCTTGTGTGCATGTACATAGCAATGACCTTGTGTGCATGTACATAGCAATGACCTTGGGGAGGAAGCAACGTGGACTCATTATTGTCACCTGGAAGTTGGCCTCAGAGCTATCTCAGGGCTTTGCTGCTTTGAAATTGTTACTACCACTTAATTATAATAAGAAAAATTATGTAAAGCATGGAGATCCAGTAAAAAAGTATGCAGCATGTTCTTCCAGTGTTACATGGAGGCACTGTTTAAAAGGCAAACCCAAGGGTCACTCATTCTAGAATATACTTGGTTTGACTCATTGTTTATTATTGAATAAAACTTTAATAAAATGTATGCTAACTTACAGGTTTTGGTCCAGTAGAAATGCAAATAATTTCTTTCAGTTAGAAAAGATAACTCCTATGTATGGGACATCAGTCAGATTTGCATTTAATTTATCATTCTTGTTCTATCATTGCTTCAAAATGCCTGTAAAAATCCAAATGCTCTTTGAACCAGCCTTTACCTCATTACCAGTTTCCTTGTTAATGAATAAGTTGAATAAAGTCCTTGAAACAGTCTATATTTTATTTATATTAGAGTCATACTTTTAAAGTTTTGGAAATTATGCTTTGAATTTTGAAAGCCACTGATGTCCTGAATCCCAATCATAGGAAGGTGAGGACAAACCAGGTAAATTCCTGAATTTACAAGTATTCAAATACCTGTAAATTCTAAAAATACCTGTGGCTAAAAGTACCTGTGGTGATCTTGTTAGATAGACTTCTCTTTTCTTCTCCCTTTAAAAAGAATGCACACTTTCATGAATCATTTTTCTGCCTCATTCAAAAAGAGAAATGTCACGTCCTGGGCCTACTTGCTTCTCTCACCCAAAGACACCAACAAAACTGAAGTAACATCCGGGCTTATTAAAGGAAGAGATGGAGGAATTGATCTTGGTGGGATAAGCAGTCTGTGAATATAAAATTCTCTGAATCCCAGAACAAAGCCAAATTCTAAAAATATAAAATAGCCATAGCAATCAAAAGTAAATTGGAAAAAAAAGTAAGTTGGTCCATCATTCTAATTGGAAAGGCTGGTTTGTGTGTGTGTGTGTGTGTGTGTGTGTGTGTGTGTGTGTGTGTTCTTCTGGATACCTAAAGGACATTAGAGGTAGAATGTGCTGATCAGAAAAATGTCAAAGAGAGCAGGAAGATGACAGGCTATTCTTAGAGACTTTTCTGAGGACAACTCTGTTTGAATGTCTCAGAATGTTAAGGTAAATGCAATAGTCATTTGAGAAGAAGGATACCTAAGTATGGTTGGCATGTGACTTCTCTGGCTGTCAAAATCTGGCAATGTTAGAAAGCACTTTCCTCTCCAACAAAACGACACAGAAAAGAAAACTAAACATTTTAACTGACGATGAATATTTTTTTCTGTGTGGAGCTCATTTCAGCTGTGACCAAAACTCTGAACAACCATTTTCCTGGTTCCTAACGATAGTGAGACATTATCTCATAGAAGAACACTTTGGGGGGTCATCAATGAAGATGTTTTGGTAGCTCTTGCCTCTGATGGCCCATTAGGCTTATTTACGGGACTTAAAAATAAAAACCCTCATTACTTAAGCCTCACTGCATACTCTTCACAGACTCTTCACAGGTAGGGACTGCCTAAACTTCTCTATTGTTTAACTTTCTTGGGCAATTCTTACACACAACTAGGATTTAAAAATCTCTGAATTAACTGCTAAGCTATTAAATGGCCATTCGAATTTATAGTTGTTGAATTAGTTTATTTTTTAAATTAAGATATAATTTGTAAACTTGGGAAATAAATTTATCCTATTGTTTATCAATGTGCCCCTTATCATGGACCCTCTCCCTCAGCAGAGAAATGTGGCAGTAACATGTTTTTAAAGCAGAGAAATGCCTTTGTGACACATACAGTGGTGCGGGGTTTTCCTTCGCCTTTTCCAAAAATAATGAGTTTTCTGGCTGGGCAACTGGATTGGGCGCTCTGCAAGTGACCTCTGAAGCACTGAGCGATCATTCAGGAAGAGAGTGTGAGATTTTCACTGAGATGATATCTTCCAGGAGAGCTTGCACATTTCTTCATCCCTAGTGTCTAGAAAAGTTCCTGGCATTTAAAAGGTGGCTAATTAATGCTGGTCAAATAGATGAACAAGTGAATAAATAAGTGATGAATTTGAATGAACTACTATATATTCTCTGCTAATTTGTCACATTCTTTTCCATTATAGGTTATTACAAGATATTGAATATAGTTCCTTGTACTATATACTATACAGTAGGTCCTTGTTTATTTATTTTATATACAGTAGTTTGTATCTGTTAATCCCAAACTCCTAATTTATCCCTCTCCCGTCCCCCCCTTCCCCTTTGGTAACCGTAAGTTTGTTTTCTATGTCTGTGGGTCCATTTGTATATAAGTTCATTTGTGTCATTTTTTAAGGTTCCATATATAAGTGATATCATACGGTATTTGTTTTTCTCAGACTTATTTCACTTAATATGATAATCTCTAGGTCCATCTATGTTGCTGCAAATGGCATTATTTCATTCTCTTATGGCTGAGTAATATTCCATTGTATATATGTACCACATCTTCTTTATCCATTAAACTGTTAATGGACATTTAAGTTGCTTCCATGTCTTGGCTATTCTACATAGTGCTCCTATGAACATTGGGGTGCATGTATCTTTTCAAATTATGGTTTTCTCTGGATATGTGACCAGGAGTGGGATTGCAGGATCATATGGTAGTTCTATTTTTAATTTTTTAAGGAATCTCCGTACTAGTCTCCATAGTGGCTGCACCAGTTTACATTCCCACCAATAGTGTAGGACGATTCCCTTTTCTCCAAACCCTCTCCAGCATTTATTTAATTTGAATGCATTGCTATTCTGATTCTTTCACTTCATTAGACTTTCTTGTCTCTGGGCTCAGACCAAATGTTTTTCACTCAGTAAGGAAGAGAAAGGCTAGTATTTTTCTGAGAAATGAGATATTATGATATCCTCAAACTCATCCCTCAGGTTGCCCTACATTCCAAAGTCTGTTTACCCATTTCCACATTCTGTTGTTGTTTATCCTACATTCCTAGTGATTCTGCAAAGACAAGAAGAACTCTGAAGGAAATTGAGTTGACTCTAAATAGGAAAAAATAGTAAGTTCCCCCTGTGGTGCACCTTATAAATCCAAGCGAGGAAGGAAACACAGGGCACATAATTAATGACAAGAAGGCTCTCGTCATTCGGGAGACTGGAGATTCTAGACTAGAGAAATGAGACTTTGAGATTCTAGAATTCATTAGCAATTAGAGGAGGAAAAAATCCCCATGGCCAGCAGGTTAGAAGTGAATTAGGAGAAGTGCCTGGGGACTTTGAGGTACTTTCAGACTCTTTGTTGCAACTATAAAAGTCTCCATGTCAGCAAGCTCTGGGGAAACAGAACAAATTCTCGAGGTTGCTTAGAACAGGCAAGCTCTGTTGGCACTCAGGGCTCCTCTGCCCTTCCCAGTATCAGGTGCCTTGGGACTTCTGTCCATTTGCTCTCAAAGAAAACTTTTGCTTGGATAAAATAGATACAGTTGGCTGGAGCAGTAAAAACACAAAATTCAGTTTAAATGAGCAAGCAGATAACAGTGAACAAAGGGAGAAGGGATGGAAGAACGCAAAGGTAAACATTCTTTTGGGTCAAGAAAGAGTCTTCAAAGGATTCAGAAACTTCTACACTTGAGTGACCTGGTGTTTCCTGCGACTGAAATCTACAAGTACCATTGCTTCCTTCTCTACAAACTTTCTCTGATTTTGTGCAACAGGCTATTAGCATGGGTATTTCATTTGAGATTCTTTGGTGAAAATATCAGGTATCAAAGTGAATTGTGAGACAGGCCACACGGTAGAACTGGAAAATTGTGGATGGCAGAGGACAGCTCCATGATTGCAGTTCTTTACCAACATGCAAGTATAGCAAGGGTCAGCAGAAGAGAGGCTTGGGGAGTAGGGTATTTGGAGACAGATGGTGGTTTATTGTTATCCACTTAACCTCCATCTTGAGGGCTAGGAAGGTCCCTCCCCTACACTTCAATCAGTGGAGAAGGTCTTTGACCCAAACCTCTCAGAGAGCTTGGTATGAGTCTTCGCAGTCAGTGAAGCCTGGCTACTGCCAGGAAGATCTAAAAGGCTAGTCCTGGCTCTTGTCCCAACCCTCCATTCCAGCTCTAGTGGAAAAGAGCTACTGGTGAGTGTGAGAGGAGGTGAGTGAGAAAGAGAGAAGATTCTACCCTTACTCCCTGTCCTGGCTACAGACTTGCTGCCTGAAACAGATCCTAGGTGGGGGAGGAGGGTAGAAGTCCTATCTTTGGATGGGTTGAATTGTCATTTTTCCGTGGGAATGAAAAGCCTAATTTCCAAAACAACCAAAATCAGCTTTTGCACTGAGTGACCCTGTAATTTGACAATGTGAATGTCAGACGTTGTATTTTCTGAGCAACACCAAAAATGTATGGCATTACACACATTTTTTGTGGGAGGCTGCCCTCCTGGCTGAATTCAAATGGATATTGAAGGACCAATTAAACTTACTTTGTGATTTCATCCTCTGAGTAAGGTTTGCTCAATGTGTGTTTCTAAATACTTGTCCTGCCTAAGAATCTGAGCTGTTTATGGAGGTGGATTCTGGGGGTAGGGGTTGGGGGTGAAATCAGGCAAAGACAAATTCAAGATAGCTTAAGGTCTAATATGATAATCTTTACAAGTTTGAGCTATGTCCTGGATTTACAGACAGTTCTATTATTAAGTAACCTGAGGTCTCCCCAGGATTTCTAAGGAATACTATTATGATAAAAACTCAAATTTCAATTGATCTAGTTCTCACCACCCATATAATATCAAAATTCCTACAAAAATCCCTCATCTAGAATTTCTGAGAACCCCATTTTTGGACTCTGCCCTTCTTGGTTGACTTTGGTTGCTCAGGAAGCCATCTGAGTTTGGCTTCTCACAGATCGTATTACCATGGTCCTCCAAAATGCCACAGCCCCTGCACCTGTAATCCTCTGAGTATTCAGTGAGGCTAGAAAATAGGTACGTCTGGGAGAGAACAGGGAGATGAACTGGGGAAGAAAGTAGAAGTTAATCCTAAAAGACTTAAGACGTTAAATTTTTTCAACTGTCTCTTGAAAAGATGGAAATGGCACATTGGCCACACAGAAATGTGTACTGGAGTAGAAGGAGAAAGGATTTCAGCCCTGTCTGAGGATAGATGCCCTTTTTAAGTTCTCCAAAATAAAGGATTGTTTCCAAAGCAAAAATTTTGAATCTGGAATTCTCTGAGTCTCCTTTCCAGAATAGACGTGCCTTGGAGGTGATCTAGTTCAGTCCTTTAACCCATCAGGAAACTGAAATCCAATAAGATGAAGTGGCCAATTCAAGGTCTAGTTAGTGGCAGGGGAGAAACCGAATCCTTGTTTCTTTAATGTCCAGTCCGGTGTTGGCCTTTTCACAACATTATATTTCTTCTCAAGTTTAGAAATCACAAGAAGATAAATTTTGGCCCAAACATTTCTCCTGGAGCAGGTTAGAGTTTTAATATACCAGTAAAAAATAAAGAGTTTCATTTAAAGTTAAGAACTAGAGGACATGTAAATCAAATAAGAAAGGAAATAAATTCAGACACATGAATTTGCCTAGACAAGGCAATTGTTGCATGGCGGAGTTATTGAATAATCTCCTCCAAACTGAGAAGGAACTTTAAGACTGAAAAAGGAGGCAGGCAACTCCATAAAGTGCAATTATGAAGTTTATTGCGGGGAACTTACATACAGGCAGGATAGGGCGGACAACAATCCGGAGGCATTTGCAGCTGCGCTCTGCACTGCCTAAAAGGGTACAGAGATATTAAAAGGGGCCAAAGCTAAAAACAGAATCTGACTACCAGGTAAGAAGCATATCTGCACTGAAGGAAACAGAGAGTTTTCTTCCCTTAGGGGTCCATTAATCATATGTGTCAGCAAAAGGCATTCTTTCAGGTTTCATATCAGATGAAGGCAAGTTTAAAAGTTGATCAGGAACTGATCTAGCTTGGGCACGTTCCTTGTGAGTAGGCTGAAGCTCAGTCATGCAGAGAGGAGAGGGGGTAGGACATCTTGGGGGAGGATGGCTAAGATGGAGCTGGCAGAACGGAGTCAGTGTGGTTCAGCCACACAGCAGTTTTAAGTAGGCTATTCATTATGGAGACTTAGACTGACCCAGGTAGTAGCTTTAACAAAGGGAAAATTGATCCAGAAACAGAAATCTGAGAATTATACAGTCAAAGTTAACTCACTGTATTCCAGAATCCCTTTTGTAATAATGTTCTGAAAATTATAGCTATTTTGTGGCTGATAGAGCTGTAAAACGTATTGAAACCCCATATCCTTCTAGAAGAACAAATCCAACCATGGCAGTATTAGCAGGAATCTGGGGTTGGCAGAGTACTGTTTCCACCCACTTCTCAAATGTTTACATCCTAATCTGAGGCATGTGTGAATATGTTACCTTATGTGGAAAAGGAGACTTTACAGATGAGATTAAAGTTAAGGACTTTAGTGAAAGGGTGGGCGTAGAAAAAAATCTTCCCACCAGTAAAGGGAGAAGCAAAAAAAGAAAAAGGAAATCTGCCTTAGCCTTGGCTCTTGGTGGAAAATAACTATAGAAACAGGTAGCATCCCCTTGATAATTCATAACCATAAGCCAAATTAGTTTCAGAGAAATATGAGAATAAAAAGTTGCAGCAACATGGATGGTCCTAGAGACTGTCTACTGAGTGAAGTAAGTCAGACAGAGAAAGACAAATACCATATGATACCGCTTATATGTGGAATCTAAAAAAATGGTACAAATGAACTTATTTACAAAACAAATAGTCACAGATGTAAAAAACAAAATTACGGTTACCAGGAGGAAAAGAGGGTGAGGGATAAATTGGGAGACTGGGATTGACATATACACACTACTATATATAAAATAGATAACTAATAAGGGAACTTATTATAGCACAGGGAACTCTGCTCAATACTCTGTAATGACCTATATGGGAAAAGAATCTAAAAAAGAGTGGATATATGTATAACTGATTCACTTTGCTGTACAGCAGAAATTAACACAACATTGTAAATCAACTATACTCAAATAAAATTTTTTTTTAAAAGTTGCAGTGGGCTGTAGAGTGAGTGGACAAAGTCGAAACCACCAGGTGTAGTCTTCACTCCCAGGCATCCTCTATGCTGCAACCCCTGTCTGTGGTCCTCTTTCTGATTTGATCTCCAATGTGTATGGATCTCTACTGTCATCCAAGGTAATTCACTTAAAGCTTAACAGATCATTGATTAAAATGTTCTCTAAGCTCTGAAATCTTCCTTTTCTATAATTTCTTCCTATTGGTCTGAATTTTGCCTTCTGGAGCTAAGGCCACTAAGCTAAGGCCAGATAAGGCCTCTTCCATGGTTAATTCTGAACACTTGGAGGCTGTGATTATATCATTTCTAGGCAAAGATCTCTGATTCCTTGGCTGTATCTTCCTGCTTATGAAAGTGGAGGTTCAAATAGACTTCAGTCAAAAACTTGTGAATAGCTTTTAAAAAGCAAATGATGGGGAGAATATGCTCTCATACATTGAGCATTACATTTATTTCTTTGCCAGAATAATGGGAAATGTCACTTTTTATGTAATAATCGGTGTATTTCTAAAGGTTGAAAAATCCTCAAAAGCAAAATCCGGATGTTTCTTTTCTCTTTCCACCCAGGAAATCCAGCGGGGTTTGGTGCATCTGGATGGAACACCCGATTTAGGAGCATATGCAGACTTCCTGCAATTCAGGAACAAGAGGCATTTTTCATTTTTGTTTTTTCTGTTATTTATTTTCTTCACCTTAGGTTTCTGAAAACCAGAAACAGATGGACTAATCCAGGCTCCTCAGAGCAGACGGCGTATTGAGCTCCCTACATTGAGGAGAGCTGCAGCCATGGAATAATTTACTCCATCTCTGCCTCAGAAAGAACACTCAAACAGCTTTAAACCATTAGCCTTTCCACTGGCCTCATTATCAACAACTGTTGGAAAGATATGTCCTTGTCTGATCCTTGGGAGTGCAAACATCACCCAACTGCCAGACATGGGATATCATGGTAAGAAGCAGAGTCCAGAAACATATGTGTAAAAATGGACAGGAGAGGTAAAATGGATGGGCTTGATAAATGGATGTCTTGGCCTCAGCCATTTGGGGGAAAATTAGAAATAAAGGAAAATGTTGGATGGAAGGACAATATGTAGTAGGATAAAACTCATTTTAACACATTCTTGTCTCTCTACTGCTCCATCTTTACGTTCCTAATTATGCTATTTCTTTCCCTCCCATAATCGCCCAATTAAAACAAAGGTGATTTTACACAAAGGAATCATGTTAATAAATAAAATCCTATTACTTCCCCTTACACGATACCATTGTTAAAGAAGAATTTGACGAAACAGAAATCAGTTTGCTGATGGGTGTGGAGAGGTGGTCGTCAAAGGCATTTAAAGGCTCTGCTGTCACTCTACAGCATAGGTAGCATCCTGTTTTTTCAATTTAGCGGAGATGTCAGTGTCCTCTCTTTTATAAGATAAAATAAGGCACAGAGAAGTGAATGGTGTATGTAAAAACTGGACAGATATAGAGTAGGATTATAGAATTTTAAGACTCTGGGTCCCCAGGTCCAAGCTTGGACAAATATCTAGTGGCTGTTATCAACAGGAGATATATGTTCAATTGTGAATAACAAGAATCAAACACAGAACGATAACAAAAAGCAGCTTAAACAAACTAGGGGTTTTATTTTTCCTACAAAAATCAGGTAGGTGTTTGCTAGCAAGTACCAGATCAACAAATCATAACAGTTAGGTCTGAAATTCTACTGACCTTTTCCTCACGGTCACTTTATGGTTGCATAGTGGCTGCTCCAAACTTATGTCGGGTTCCAGGGATGAAGAAAGGAAGGGTGAGGATCGAGAGGACACTTTCAGCTGGGACCGCCCCTTCACGCTTTCTTGGAAGTCACATCCAGTGTTTCTGCTTACATCCCTTGAGCCAGAACTGTGTCCCTTGGCCATGTCTAGTTTCCATGGAGGCTGAGAAATTAATTTTTAAAAAATCGGGCTCATTAATGGCCCCGTCCCCCAAATTGTGGGTGTAGTGGGTACATGGAGTCGATTCCATGCTTCCTCTGATCTCCTATTAGAGGAAAATCTGGGCTTCAGAAAGAATGTAACAGGCAATGGGACCACTGGTAAGATAGAGCTGTTCACAATAAAAGTGGTGATTCATGTAATCTGAGCCAACCTTTGGTAAATGTTATGGGATTCTTAGGTCTATAATGCCATGTTTTTGGTTTTTTCTCCCCAGGAGCGAGATTAAACATATGTTTTAAAAAAGGAATAGTTTTCTCATATAAAACTAGACTGTGCTTTGTTGGTTAACAAAACAAAAAAGAAGAAGAAAGAGGAGGAGGAGGAGGAGAAGGTAAAGGAGACTTTGCTGACGTGTGCTTACCTTTCAGGACCCGCTGGGGTGATTTGGGTACCTACTACACCTCTAGCTGGTGGAGAGCCTGCTTCCCCACAGCGAGTTCCAGAGCCCGTTCTTCATTATCTGAAACTAGTAAAATCTGGGCAGAGGAGACCTTCCAGGAGCATCCAGCCGGAGCTGGTGGTGCCTGACTTTGAAGTTACAGGAGAGGACAGAGAAGCTGAACCTCTTTCCAGGGTAGGGAGAAGCAGACACTGGATGGCGGAGCTTGGCAGACGAAGCTTTGAGAGGAGGTGCTATGAACACCGAGGAGACAAGGTAAAACTGGGGGAAAGCAAAGTTGTCTTAGGATGGTTTATTCACCAATAGACCTGAAGCAATGGGTATCATGAAAGTGACTTATTAAGAAGTATTCCTAGGAAAAATGGATAGGGGGTGGGGGGATGGAGAAAGGGACCAGGAAGAGAAGGAGGCAACGCAAGGGAGAAATACCAACCAAAGTCCCACATGAAGCACGGCTCAAGCCTGCAGGGACACTGGGGACAGAGGAGGCCATACCTCAAGATTGTCCTGATCAGGCCCTGGGGAACCCAGAAGGGTTATTGATGAAAGGCTGCCCTCTGGGGAACACACATTCTCAGGCACTTTGCCTCCCTAGATGTGCGAGTGGATTTTGACAGTCAAAAAAAAGATGCAGATGCTATTATCTTTGGGGAGTGAAAGCACACAGAGAATCTGTGTGCGCAAAAAAGGCAAAGGCTGAGGCAGTAAAGCTTCCTTCCCATTTGCTTACTGAGTAAAGTATTAAGGTCTGTGCCTTCCACACAATGTAGCTCTATGAAAGATGATCCCTCTCCTAAGTTAAAGAATTAGGTACATTTTCATTTCTTCTGAAAATCTTGGTGGAAGAGGCCAGGACTTTATGATAGAAGGACCTGAAGACTTCTACCCAGGAAAGCGACCATGGGTTATTATATGTCACCACTGCTTTCTGTAGCTACAGAGTGGCAGCTGTTGAGAGGGAGTTCCTGCACCCAAGTCTGTAAGCCCAAATGTCTTGATTTCCATGCCACCCCGTCCGTTAGCAAGGGACAGACTCTAACAGGACAAAAACGTTGATACCTCTGGTTGTAATTAAATGCATTGCTGAGACCAGGTTTACATTTATTCCCGGTAGGTTTGTCTTTTTTTTTTTTCTCCTTCCACACTGTTCCGCTCCTGCATCAGATCTTCTGTTTACCAAAGACTGGTGATGCTGTCTCAAAGCAGTTTTCCTAATCAGGTTAGAAGGGTGGATACAAGAGTAGATAAAAGGAATACTAAAATTAAGCTAGGGAATCTTTGCTGGAAGGATTCAGGAAATGTCTTTCTTATGCCTTAAAGCAGCCTCCCATCCTTTGTCACCTGCACCTGAGAATTGAAAGCTTGGTGCCTTAGCAGGCACTGAACACAGGGGAAGATGGTGGTCACCATTGCCACCCTGGGATTCTGTACCAATGGATCTGTGTCCTGCAGCGTCAGGCGCATCCCGTACACTCTGGGATCAGTAACAAAAATACCAAGTACAGTATACAGATTTGCAGCAGCTATGATTCATTTCTTCCATAGGATTCCATTTCTGAGCTGAAATTTGTAGCAGAGCCCTTTAGGCAACTCTGACAGAAGAGCCAGGAAGCATCTATCGATACTAAGACTGAACAGTTTTGGTTAATTTATTTCAATAACCAACAATATGAAAATGAGGGAGAGAGTAGAATCCCCTGTTGGAGGATAACACATAACTGTTTCATGATGCCTTACACAATGGTTATCCTGATGGGAAGAACAGAGCACAGATAGCAGTGGCATTGACAGAGCTCTAGCCCTTCTGATTCATCAGTAGAGTGTTTGTCATAATGGTCACCAATGATAAGGGCTTTTCGAACTTAGAAATAAAACTTCTTAAAATTCTTGTGCCCATCTTTGCACATGAACCTTCATTATGTAAGGTAAACAGGGGTTGAGAAACATATTTATATTAATGACATTTTACCTGTATATAATTCACCTAGGTGAGATTGAGCTTCTCTTTTTTTTTTGGTAACATCTTTATTGGAGTATAATTGCTTTACGACGGCATGTTAGTTTCTGCTGTATAACGAAGTGAATCAGCTATACATATACATATATCCCCATATCTCCTTCCTTTTGCGTCTCCCTCCCACTGTCCCTATCCCACCCCTCTAGGTGGTCACAGAGCACCGAACTGATCTCCCCGTGTGATGCAGCTGCTTCCCACTAGCTTCATCTCTCTCTCTTTTTTTTTTTTTTTTGTGGTACATGGGCCTCTCACTGTTGTGGCCTCTCCCGTTGCAGAGCACAGGCTCCGGACGCGCAGGCTCAGCGGCCATGGCTCACGGGCCCAGCCGCTCCGCGGCATGTGGGATCTTCCCGGACCGGGGCACGAACCCGTGTCCCCTGCATCGGCAGGCGGACTCTCAACCACTGCGCCACCAGGGAAGCCCTAGCTTCTCTTTTTGATTGGATAGTTCTTCCCCTGTTTTGATCTTGATGAAAATAGGGCAATTCTCAACACACTGTTGAACTAATTAAAAGCATAGTGACTACAAACAAGCCTAATTACTTCTAGCATCCATTCTCTGAAGAGGTGAGGGAGCAAATCATGGGGGCAACCAGAGTTCTTTGAGGAAGTGATGGCTTACATGCAAAAGGTACTTTAATGGTGTTGTTATTCATTTTGGACCTAAATTTGGGAAAAGCAATATAAAAAAGAGTTGTCAGAAAATCATTATTACTTCCAGAAATGGTCATATGTTGTAGATACCTGCAGATAAGAAATTCTTATCTAAAGATAAGAAGTGATCATTGTGTTGTTTAATTTATTAATTAGAGAGATAATATTTTATAAATCTGGAATAAATTACCCTATCAATTATAAGGAACTTTAGTTTTTTTGGAAATGAGAAAATTTTATTTTAAAAATTATCCACAAGTCGTTTTGGTATTGAGTTTAGCAGTTTCTTATCAGTTTAAACATTCCATTACCTTAAGATGCAGAATCCCATTCCTAGAGAAATAAGAATATACGTCCACCAGAAGATTTGCAGCTTTACTTAAAATAGCCCCACAATGTAAACAATCTAAATGCCCATCAACAGGTGAATGGATACATTGTTGTATTTCCATTAAATGGAATACTACTCAGTGACATAAAATACACTGGTACACTCAAGAAGGTAAATGAATCTGGAAACCCTTCTGCTGTGTAACAGAAACCAGACACAAAAGACTATATATTATATAAATCCAAGGATATGAATTTCTAAAGAAGACCAATCAAACCTATAGATATAGAGCCAATTAGCAGTTACCAAGAACCAACATGGTAGGAAGAATTACCACAAAGGACACGAGGAACCTTTTGGGAAGATGAAAATATGCCACTTTTGATTGTGGTGTGATTTCACGAGTGTATACATTGATCAAAACTCACCAAACTATGCACTTCAAATGGGTCCATTTTTAAAATACGATTATAGTTCAATAAAACTGATTTATAAAATCCTGAGCCTGATAAAGTTCATCAAAAAGACACATGCACATTTAGGTTGGTTCCATGTCCTGGCTATTGTAAATAGAGCTGCAGTGAACGTTGTGGTACATGACTCTTTTTGAATTATGGTTTTCTCAGGGTATATGCCCAGTAATGGGATTGCTGGGTAGTATGGTAGTTCTATTTTTAGTTTTTTAAGGAACCTAAGTGTCCATCGACAGATGAATGGATAAAGAAGATGTGGCACATATATACAGTGGAATATTACTCAGCCATAAAAAGAAATGAAATTGAGTTATTTGTAGTGAGGTGGATGGACCTAGACTCTGTCATACAGAGTGAAGTTAGTCAGAAAGAGAAAAACAAATACCGTATGCTAACACATATATATGGAATCTAAAAAACAAAACAAAACAAAACATGGTACTGATGAACCTAGTTGCAGGGCAGGAATAAAGAGACAGACGTAGAAAATGGACTTGAGGACATGGGGAGGGAGGGCGAAGCTGGGGCGAAATGAGAGTAGCATCGACATACATGCACTACCGAATGTAAAATAGTTAGCTGGTGGGAAGCAGCAGCATGGCACAGGGAGATCAGCTCAGTGCTTTGCAATGACCTAGAGAGGTGGGATAGGGAGGGTGGGAGGGAGATGCAAGAGGGAGGGGATATGGGGACATGTGTATGCATATGGCTGATTTGCTTTGTTGTACAACAGAAACTAACACAGTATTGTGAAGCAATTATACTCCAATAAAGATCTATTAAAAGAAAAAAGGACACAGGCATAAACACAACCCAAAAAATTTTTTTAAAAACCTAAAATAAAAAAATTAGATACATGCACAATATAGGATATGCTAGGAGGTGGTTCCTCTGAGCAGATCACACAAAATGTAAATAAGAAATTTTACTACCTAGTGTTAATATCAGGCTGATGACACCAAGATTAATTTTCAGTTGGTTTATCATGTATAAGTTTTCTTTGTTTAATAACGTCAATAGGCCTTTACACAAATACATATTTAGGTGACAAACTGAAAGCCTTTAACTTTAGCTTCAATATGTATTAACCTCATCAGAGAATGGCTCTACCACGTTGAACTCACCATCTTAATTGGAGCTTTACAAAGGTCAAATTTGTTGTATATAGATAGGATATTTCATCAGAGAGGTGACATTTAAATTTTTACTCCATGCAAGTAGAGGAAACGATCCCAGATGATTTGCAGCACTGTCTAAAGTTCACAGAAAACAATCTTTAAAAAGACATTAATTATTATAAATTCACTTAGTTAAATATATATGAGTACATTCTCATAACCTTAAATAGTGTGTGGAGACAGTGATACTCTATCTAACCCCCCTTGGAAATTTAAGATACACAAAATACATGTAAATTTAATATTTGTAATCCAATTTATGCAAGTATTAAATTTATATTTTATACCTCATCATGATAAAATCTGAGAAGACACGTTGCTAAATCTTAAACTCAAATTATCAAACCCATTTTTTTATCAAGGGATTTACCTTGATTAATATGCACATTACATAAACTAATACCTTATAATAAATCTGCTTTTATTTACCGTGTATCAGGTGTGTATCAGAATCTTTTATTAGCACATTTTTATGACTCTTTGTTGCTAGGTAATGTCATTTGCATTTCTGTGTTTCTTATCTAGCAATCTGCCATTGCCAGCACAGCTTGACTTTTCCTGAGCTGGTAGAAAAGTTTTTCTTAAAAAGCCAGCATATTTAAAGCGTTAAAAGTTTGATTTCTTCCTTCTCTCTTTGAAATTCAAGATACTCTATTTGGTTAATCTTCTCCAGAGTTAGACAAAGGAATATCAGAGCTATGCTTAGAAGATATTTCAAATTACACATCCAAAGAATCTTAGACAAAAGTTGAGAAAATTTTGGTGTGTCTTTTCTGTAGGAAACAAGCCCTTTTCCCTGGGTTTGAGCCCCAAGTAGGGATGCTTGTCTGGGAACCAAGTTACTGAGGTTGGGATTTTGGAGTTTATCTTTGGAAGGTATTACTCCTGTTACTTTTGGAAGGAAAAGCAAGAAAATGCCAGATTTTATGGAAGCCCTTCGACTTCTCAGGAAGAGGTATGCAGGCCCCAGATAGGCCGTGTGAAGTCCACCTGTGTCCCCATCCCATCACTTCTTCAGGTACATCTACACAACTGAAATAAAAGCCATGCCAGCCCTCTGCTCTCCAAGGTATCCAAACTGTTTCAGTTTCTTTAAATATTTGCGTATGTTTTCTCCCTTTTAATGGTAGTTATGTGTGTTTGTCTTGGATATTCACATAGTGTGGAAATTGGACAGATTACCATGATCAAAAAAGGTCCAAGCATGCCCTCTAAAATAATCTGACTGCAGATGGAAAGGGGCTGTAATTATAAACAGATCATTCATTGTCATTTTCTTCCCTCTGTCAGGAGGCTTTCTTACTTACAGACACACAAACAGAAAACTGACAGCATCATAAAATCCAGCCATTATGCAAAAGCCAATTTAATGGAGATTGTATGCAAGCTGCCCCTTCAGGGAAAATAAACACAGACAAGCAAACTGAGGACTCTTTCTATGATGCTCCACCCCCTCCCCCCCTCCCCAAGAAAAAGATCAATAAAGCATCATTTGGCACAGGGCAATTTTTTCAACCACCAGGTTGGGACTGGCCTGTGGTGTTATAAAAGGGCTGCTCCCTTGACCCTGTTGTGAAAAACAGAGGAAGCCTTGAGTCAATAGAAGTTTCATGAAATCCTGCAGACACACAACCAGAATCAATCTCTTAGCCCTTAACACTGGTGGAAAGAGACCAGATAGCCATTAATTAATGACAGATAACTTAGATCGGTCATGAACCAGAAATAAACCAGACAACCACACAGTTGTGAACCAGAAATAATCCAGAAACAGACTCAGCAAGATTCTGCCATGACTGTACATGGCAACTCATCCTCAGAGCCAATAAAAGTGGGCCCCCGACAGAGATGCTTGTGAAGTCCATTTACTGAGTACCACATTTTCCTGACTCCAGTAGCTGAATCCTCATGGAAAGAAAATTGTTAACACCAGTCAAAACCAAAACCCTAAGACAATCTTGTTTACTGAGTAAGGTCCCGCACTCCCACCCCATAATAAAGAATAATACAAGGCAGTACTTGTGCTGTCAGAACATCTAGGCTCCCAGAATGAAGATAGAGAGCTACTTCTATTGTTGAACTCTTTTTAATAAATTAAAAACTAGGGTCTTCCTGTTGTACATGGCATACCCAAGAAACAGGGCTTTTAGATACACTGGTATTCTGGCTTAGATATAACCAACTGAGAGGCCTTAGTAACTGCTTCGTAACTTAGTAACTGCCGTTTCTATGCTACAGGTTCCTTCCCTTGTCAATCCATCTCAGAGTGTAGGATTTTCAGAAATGGAAATCTCTTCCAGCCATGCTAAGGGGCAGGCTCTTTGTCAAAGGGCTTAGGCTGCTAAAGACAATATGTCAGTTTCACTTTATTTCATGAGTGTTTTATTCGAGTATTTTTGTTACACTGCTATCGGTAAAATGCATTTAAAATGCTCTTAAAATTGGTAATAAAAAATTGTTATGTCTATAAATTTTCCCACAAATCAAAGATAGTGTATTTTTTGGGCTTCCCTGGTGGCGCAGTGGTTGAGAGTCCGCCTGCCGATGCAGGGGACACGGGTTCGTGCCCCGGTCCGGGAAGATCCCACATGCCGTGGAGCGGCCGGGCCGGTGAGCCATGGCCGCTGAGCCTGCGCGTCCGGAGCCTGTGCTCCGCATTGGGAGAGGCCACAACAGTGAGAGGCCCGCGTACCGCAAAAAAAACCCAAAAAAGATAGTGTATTTTTTTTCAAAAAAAAGAATTACAAAAAAAGAATTACAACCATAATTCTCTTTTTCTTCTTCTTTTTCTATCTGCATTCCTCTTACGATGTGCTCCTGGAAGGGAGGGTATGCTGAGGGGAGGGGCAGATCAGTGTTCTCCTATAGCTAGCGAGAATTATCCTGAGTCTTATGGGACATTTATTAACATTTCATGGTTTCTTTAGGTTTAAAACCGCCTGGTTCCTGGTTGATCAACTGTGCTGAAAGGGTTAACATGCAGGGAAAGCAAAGTTAACAAGGGACAGGC
Source organism: Monodon monoceros (assembly GCF_005190385.1). Classification (NCBI taxonomy): domain Eukaryota; kingdom Metazoa; phylum Chordata; class Mammalia; order Artiodactyla; family Monodontidae; genus Monodon; species Monodon monoceros. The sequence goes on along the minus strand of NW_021703773.1, from coordinate 6,859,802 downwards.
CATGAATGGCTCCAGCTGTGTATAATTAACTGTAATACTGCAGAGTAAATGACTTTTATTGGCAACCATGTCATAACTTCATTAAAAGTCATATTTACAGCCCTATCATATGAAATGAGTCCTCCTGTATTCTGGAATTTAATGAGCATTCATTTTCACCTTGTTCAATTATCTTCCACTGCTCCCTCCTTTGCCCCCTCCCAACTCTTCCTCTCCCTGGTGTGGGAAGCATGAAGCCAGAAGACAATAGGAATGTAATTAGCACCTGGCAGAGGGCCTCTCTTCTAGGGAGCGTTTCCCCAACCACAATAAAACTGTTTCTCCTTGTTTCCCGTTATAAATAGGTAACTTCCTTACACAAAAACATCGTCACAGTCATAAAAACATCAACCTGATTTGATGGAAAGCTTTGGAAGATTAGGCCTCTGCAAAGCAGTCATGTCTGAAGCCATCAGGAACAAAGTCCAAATGCGCACAGTGAATCGTGATCACAGAGAAGAAGAGTGAAGCTAACAGTTGGTGTAACCGAATGCGGGTTCAGGTGCTTGCTGCTCAGCAGCCAATAAATCAAGGGCAAAGCTTCGGCAGAGAGGAGAGGCGCTTCATTCAGAAAAGCCGGCAATCTGGGGAAAAGGTGGGCTTATGTCCAGAGACCAACTCCGAAGATTCTGCTCAGCCATGACGACGTTTAAAGGGAAAAAGGGGAAACAATCTCAGTTAATTATTAAGGCAGGAGGTCAGATTCTTCATCGTTTTTCCATTGCGTGCAGGCCTGATGACTTCTCCCGATCTTCCTTGGGATGCTGTCTCGCCCGCACGGTCAGCCTGAACCCTCAAGGTCCACCTGCAGATTCACTAAGGGGAAACTAAGGGTAGAGAGTCAGTCAGTCCTTAACTACTTAATTCTTCATTCTTATTCCTTCTAATCCAGGAAAGGAATCAACAGTTTAGGTAAGGTGTTGTGTATATTTAGAAAAGCCGAAATCAGGAGCTAAGTTAAATGTTGCCTAATGATCTCATCTTTATGAGTAAGGTCTAAGGAAAGCAGTGATGAACAAACAGAAAAGGGGCAAGGGAGTTGCTTATGTTGGTTTTGAATCAAACCTTTCCCATGATAACTCTCATTGTCTGAAAGTACCTATCTCACATAGGAGTAGAATATCTAATTAAATTTCCCTTTCTTCAACTCTGCCCCCTACTTGCCTTCCCTTCTCTTTATTTTCTCCACTCAAGCTCCAGAGGAAATATCTTGCCCAATCCATCGAGTGATCCAGGAACTCAATCTCATGATCTCCAGCTCAGGTTTCATTCCATCTCACATGTCTCCTGAGAGTTTCTGGATGTTGAGTGTGGAAGCACCATATTGAATGGGTTTTCTTGCTGAAGTTCCAGTTGATGTTCCATGTGGTTCAAAGTGAAAATGTAAGGGCCTTGTGCATATTAGGAAGAGCATGCTCTGGGGACCCAGGCAGAATTGTATTTTGGGGGGTGGGGGGAGACATTTTTATTTTCTTATTTTTTCCCAGCTTTATTGAGTGTAATCAACACATAACATTTTGTGTAATTTTAAAGTGTACAACATGTCACTTTGATACAGTTATAAGTTGCAAAATCATTACCATCTTAGTATTGGCTACCACCTCCATCCCATATCCTAGTTACCATTTCTTTTTGGTGGTGAGAACATTTATGATCTTCTCTCCTAACAACAGTCAAGTATATGATACAGTATTATTAGCTGTAATCACCATGCTGTACATTAGATCCCCAAACTTGTTAATCTTAAAATTGGGAATCTGTACCCTGTGGCAGTATGTCCCCATTTTCCCCACCCCAACCCCTGGTAACCACCACTCTACTCTCTGTTTCTCTGAGTTTCTTCTTTTTAGATTCCATGCATAACTGATACCATACAGTATTTGTCTTTTTCCATCGGACTTATTTCACTAAGCATAATGCCCTCAAGGTCCATCTAAGTTGTTGCAAATGGCTGGATTTCCTTCATTCTCATGGCTGAATAATATTAGAATTATATATATATATCTATTTCTATATTTCTGTATCTCACATCTTCTTTATCCATTCATCCATTGATGGACACTTAGGTTGTTTCCATACACAATACCTTAGCTATTGTGAATAATAGGCAAACCTATATTTTAATCCATACCACCCATCAGCTACATGACATTGGAAATTCCAGCTCAACCTTCCTGAAGATCATTTTCAGATAAGTAGGATCAATGACCATCTTTTTAATGGGGCTTATTAGTATTAAATACAATAATACGTCTAATATTGTGTCTAAAAGAGAAGGCATTCAATCAATAGTTTTTCCATCCTTCCTCCTCCATATCTCATCCCTTCCTTTCTCTCTGGAAGTTTATAATTTCCCCATATTGTATTTTAGCTAAGATGGAATGTTTGGCATTAATGTTTGGGGCTCCAGATGAACTGAAGGCAACTGTTGACAAAGGATGCATATTGATTGGCAAGCCAGAATCTGTAAAATAGACCCGTCTACCATAAAAGGTTGCCATGAAGGATAACTGACCCCAAACTCAGTTGGGAAGGCAGTGAGGAAAATGATAGCCATGGCAGGCCTTGAACGTGGGGTCATCTCCCCTCACAAGACCCCTGTGGTCTAACAGCCTGAGCAGGGGTGATGGAGAGGGGGGTAGTGCTCAAGAACCATTCAAGCACAGCTGACACTTACATTTGTGAATGTAAAATGCCCTTGGAAGCTGGCATCTTGTGAAGCATACTGCCAGTCCGCCAGGGGATTCATTCCATTGCCAAGCACACCATCATTAGCAAATTCCACTGCACGCATGTGCTGCCCGTTCTCAGCTCCACTGCTTTATCTGATTTTAGGCTGACCCTTTATAATTAGCACTTGGGGATGGCAGTATTGTTTAGGAACACTGTTTCCATCATTCATTTTGGGGATTTAATAAAGCTTAGAAACACCGTGAGCGAGAGAAACATCTAATGCGATTTTCTAAGGTTCCTTACTGGGTTGTAAAATCTTTTAACTGGGTTGTAACCAGCATTTAAACATTTTTTAATGGAATAGAATAGAGTAGAATAGAACAGAAAATAAAGTACACTAATAAGGCAAAGTATAGGTTCATAAAAATCTATGTATATGATACATACGCGTGTGTGAGTGTGCGTGTGTGTGTGTAATGCTGTAAGATATGGTCCAGACTTTGAAAATCACTGACACAGTGGTCAGCACACAGACCCAACTCTTGGGGCAGGTTGCCTTGTCCAGCTGTGTTCTGAACTTATTTAAGTCTGCTCTTCAAAATGCTATTTACCTTCATCTCCCTTATCAGCAAAATGAGCCCAGCAGCACAAAAAATGAAATCAAATTTCAGGAAAAGAGACACCACAGGGGGAGGGAGGTCTGTTTTAAATGAATCAAGGAAATTTTTGTCTCGTTGCTCACGTGGGCTCCTACAGTTCTTCAGCCCCAACCCCTTTCCATGTAAAGTAGCAATCATTTGACTTATCAAATCCAATAAAAATCTCAAATACACAAATTTGCATTTAGATGCAGTGAGCTACAGTGTGTCTCTAGCAAGATAATTAAGCATGAATGTGCAGGGTGGCATTTAATTGCTCTTTACCAAGTGTTCCTGGGTAGCTCATTCCAAATGTTTTGAATTGAGAGGCCTCAGAAGAGGTCCACAGTGAACATCACCAGATACGTTCTGGCTCAATGTTGAGTTCAAGAAAAGGGAGCAGAAGGGGGCAATTCTGAGGAAAAGGGAATATTTTAGGGATATTCCCAGGGTACCTCCTGAGAGGCATGATTGCTTTGTTGGTCCCTGGTCTGGACTTGCACCTTGTTAAATATTGTGCCCTTTTCCCAGTATCTTTGATCTAAGGTATCTTTCTTTTTCTTTGACTTCTCCTGCCCCCAATTCCAGAGACTGAATTTTAGTTGTAAGGCAATTACATACATTGTGCACACTCTATTTAAAAACAAACTCTGGGAAAAGGAAAGGGAAGATGCAGGAGAGCAATGAATGATGGCAGATCCCTATTGAACACTAGATTTTCATGCACCCAACCTGCTACACTGTTGAAGCAAGCAATTAGATCTCACACAAAAACCATAGGATGCCCTTGCACATGTGCAGACAGATGGTTGGCCGGCAGAGGCATCTGCTCTGATTTCAGGCAGGGCAGGGGACGGCCGGAGAGAATGCCCTTTAGAATCTGGGACTGTTTTTGGAGCCCTTCAATCTTTTACACTGTCGAGTGGTCACCTCCCTCAAACTTCTTAGGCATGTCTTTTCTCCTCCTTCTTAACTTACTGACTTACAAGGGTCAACTTCTTGGGGGGAAAAAAAGGGAAGAAAACATATATAATTTTTTTCTTTTTACAGAGTTTTTTCTTTTCAAGAGCAGTAAAAAGAATAGGAAAAAACAAAAGGCAGAGGAATCAAAGGAAGCAGGGGGAGAAAAAAAAAAAAAAAACAAGATCCCCAAATAGAAACCCTGTTTAAACTGTGTCCCACTACTTTCTCCTTCCTGCTCTGTAATATAACTTATTTTGCCACTTATGGAAAATTCAGGAGAACGACCAGTTATTTGGATGTGAGAAGCACAGTAATTATACAACATATGATCGCTGTTACAGCTGACACATCTTTTCTTCCCTCTTCTAAGAACAGAGAGAAATAGTAAAATAGGAAGGTCCTGCTTTGCTCCTTGACCAGACTCTACACAATCAGTCACTAGGTTATTGGGGCCAAATTCCCTGCTCCATCCCTCCCCCTGGCTTCACCCTATGACCATAATCTATTAGTTCACGAGGCTTGGTGTTTCCCGACTTCTCCAAAAGCTCTAACTAAAGTGGACAGCTGTCTGTTTTCCATAACAGAGTCAATTGCCTCTGACATGTTCATCAATTTTAATAAGTTCAAAATATTAGTGCACTGTCAGTGTTGATTGAGGGAGGGTGAGTTGGTCCAGTCCAGGAAGTCCAGGAAGCATCTACTTACATGTGACAAGTGCTGTGTAGTAGCTGCAAGTGTGTGGATAGAATACTTGGCTAGAATCCCAGCTCTGTGAGTAAGGCTGTGTGATTTTGTGCAAGTTTACTATCCATTTACTTTATTTTCTACCCTGAATAGAAGAAAAAAATAATACCTATCTCACAGGGCTGTTGTGAAGATTAAATGAGTTCCTTCATGTAGCATATCTAGAATTGCACAGAACACATCTTTAAGACTTAGCTTTTGTATAATGAGGAGGAGGTGGAAGTGGAAGCAAAACTTTACCCAGAAAAGACAGAGACAGTACAAACAGTATAAAACATAAAGCATACAGAGACCGTTAGACTCCCAGCCTGAGAACACTATTCATTTGCAAACTCAGTTTTTCTTGGAAAAGGAAGAATGACTCAGAGGGTGAAGCCAAGAGCCAGGAAGAACAATGTGATAATTTTATGTGTCAGTTTTACTGGGCCATGGTGTCTAACTTAGGGTCAAACACCAGTCTAGATGTTGTTGTGAAGGTATTTTTCTAGATGTGATTAACATGCAAGTCAGTAGGCTGAGTGATGTATATTACCCTCCATAATGTGGTTGGGTCTCATCCAATCAGTTGACGATCTTAGGAGAAAAGAGCGAGTTCTTCCAAAAAAAAGAAAAAAAAGGTGGAATCTACCTTCCCACTCCCTTTGGGCTTGAGCTGCAATATCAACTCTTCCCTGGGTCTCCAGCATGCTGACCTGTCCTTCAGGTTGCAGATTTGATAGCTCCTACAGTTGCATGAATGAATTCCTTAAAATAAATCTTTATAGATAGATAGATAGATAGATAGATGCATATACACACACACACCATCTATCTATCTATCTATCTATCTATCTATCTATCTATCTATCTATCTATCTATCGTCTATCTATCCATCCCCATGCTTTTGGTTCTGTTTCTCTGAAGAACCCTAAGATAACTCCCAAGGAATAGGACAGAGCCCTAATCAGGGAACCAGCAGCACATACACAGCTCAATTTCAGATTTGCTATGGAACAGTGACTTCTGTGTGCCTTCCATTTATCTGTTTTGAACAGGACTATCTATTATCTTATGCCTGTCCCACTGTGGTTCGTTTGTTGGGCATGTCAAAGGTAACTCGTCTCTTGTGCTCACCAATCTCCAGAAGCAGACAAACCATATTTGAAGACCCACACCTGAGGAAATTCATCTGCACCTGGACCCAGTTTGGATGATCAGATCCTAGACTTTGAGGTGCTGCTGCAGTTGAATGAAACTTTGGGAATCTTGGGAGAGGGAATGAGTATATTTTTTATGTGGCAGGATATAAATAATTTATAGTCAAAGTATTGGTTTTGGCTATTTTTTTAGAAGACCACAAATACTTTGACACTCTTTCACTTGAGAGTTGAGCATCTCTTCTCACCAGGAGTCTTGTCAGGCTGTGACCACTTGGACCACTAGAATATTGCAGGAGTGATGCAATCTGACTGCCAAGACTGGGCCACGAAAGGAAATGCAGTTTCTGTCTAGTTTGCTTAGAAAATGCACAGTTGGAACCCTGAACTGCAAGGAAACAAGTCCAACCATCCTGAGGTCACCATGCTGAGGGGAAGCCAAGTTCTGTTGATAGGACAGACTTCAATTTGTCATCCTAGCCCTTAGGATATTCTGGACAAGGCGCCACATGTGTGAATAAAGAAGGCTTCAGGTGATTCCAGCCACAGAGTCATCTCCAGCCATCAGCTATTCCTTGCTAAATTCCCAGATGCCGTGGGGCAGAGATAAATCATTGACAATGTTGAACTTTACTGAGCCCTGAGTTCCCAGAAAGCAGTGATGGGTGAGAAATGCTCCCACCCTTGTTATGCCGGGAAACAACTAACTGGAAAGGACCATGCTGCCCTCACGTTTTCCAAGATAAGACCCTCCATCCTTCCTCATGACTCCCATATGATTCATGAATGACTCCCCTGTTCACCTGCCTCTGTAAAGCCCCAAATGCCCCTTTCCTTTCTCTGTGATTCTTCTCATTAATGAACATTCTCTCTGTTGCAAAAGCCAGAATAAAATCATATCTTTAATTGTCAGGTGCATTTTGACTTTCACGCCATCTGCACTAAGCCCCTTCCAAATGCTTGACCCCCAGAATCTGGGAGCATACAAAATAGTTATTGTTTTAAGTTTTGGAGTGGTTTTTTCCTCCAGCAAAAATGACCCAAAGAGAGCTTGTAGCCATCTATCTGTTTGCTTCAAAGGTAAAAATTTTACCAAGTTAAAAATGGAAGCTAGTCTTCTACTTATGTTACCACAATGCAGTTAGGGACGTTTTTAATCTGCAGGATTATGACTTTATTCATGCTAGGAAAGATTTTGTCTATCGTATTTTAAATTATTTCTTCTGTTTGATTTGTCCTCTTTCTTGGAAACATCAATTATCTCTACATTAAATCATAATTCTTTCTCTTCCATATATATCATCAGGATTTCATTTTTATCTCTTTTCTTTTCCAATAAATTCTGAAATATTTTCAAGTTTGCTTTCCATAACACTAATTTCTGTTAGATTCAAATATGCTCTTTAATGCTGACATTAAATCTGTGATTATAGTTTTAGATTTTAAAAAATTCTTTTTATTTTACTTGTTGAAAATTGTGTGCTTATCACCAAGCCTCCTTTTCATATCAAATATTAATCTGTTTTACTATTTTATCTCTAATCTTATATAAACCCTATATTTCTTTGAAATTTTTAAGGGTACATAGTGATATACTTTAAAATTTGTCTTCTGTACTGTCTTAAAATATATATGTATATATACATATTCTTTATCTATACTTCGATATGTGATATACTTTGAGTGCTTTGTTTTCCATTTTTCTATGCTGTAGATTTTGTTACTGATTTCATTTTGATTTTTTCCCGTCAATTTCCAAATCATGGAGCGAGAAAACGTATATCTTGCCCTGGAGTGGTTTACTCATTGTATCTCTGTTTGCTGTTAGAATTCTCTTCTCAAATCTGTAGATTTTAAAGATACATGCATTCTTAACCATGCTTCTGGTGTTTTGTTGTCTCTTATTCAAGGTAAGTTTGCAGGCATAAGGCAGGATCATCTAATCTCAGTACATAATATTTTACCACATGGAGTGGAGTTTATTTCTGGATAATTCTGAGTTCAATCTGCTTTTACTTCAGATTGTTTTGCCTTTTATTTTAATTGGCAGAAAGAGCAAATAACAAACTATAACTCACAACGTATACCCTTCTGGGGCTTTTCCTAGTTCTGTATTTTGTGTGAAAAGGACAATTCAGTAAGTCCAAGACTGATCTGAATCAACTCCCCAGTTTACCCATCACCAAGGATTGCTGTTTTCATGAGAATTTTTATATTGTAATGGCTTCAAAAAAGGCTTTCTAAGCCCAACCCTGTGAGATGCAGACCTCTGTTGTTCATTCATAGCTTGGCTATTGACCTTACCAGGTGAGCTGGTCATTTTGCACATTTATCTTCACATTTCACAACATAGATGTAGGCTATGCCTACAGCTTGATAGTTTTGTCATCCATTTTATTATTTAGTAATGTAAGAGTTCATGGCATAAAATAGGCAGAGTGGTTTGGGAGCCTTTACATAAAGGCAAAAGGAAAATTGCTGGTTATTTGTTACTGTTTTTTAAGGAGAGTCATGTAGGATTATCCTCCTGCAGCCTTCTGATTAATGCCCATCTCAGCAGCATTTTCCCACTGGGCTTGCAAATGTTAAGTTACTTCCCTGAGCATCAAAACCTTCAGTCAATGCAGCGCGAAAGTAGAAGCACAGAATTCTTCATCATTTGGTCCCATGTAAAGGGTAATGTTTACTTGATGCCAAAGAAAAGTTCCCTTTTTACTCCCGTAGTCCTCCCGTAAGCACAGCTGTTTTGCAGCTTGACTGCTCTTCCGCTGACATGTATGCTGCTTGCACAGAGAGCAATAGGAAAGAGAAGGGAAGAAGGCAAAGAGTGTGACCTCTACAAGTTTTAGCTTGGATTCCAAACAAGTGTCATGTTATCTAGTGCCATGCTTTTCAGGCTGTGGACCTTGGGCCGGCAGCATCAGGATTACCTTAAAGCTTGTTAGAAATGCAAAATCCTGGCCCCCACCCCAGTCATCCTGAAGCGGAATCTGCATTTTTAATACGATCCTCAGGTGGTTCACATTGAAGTGTGAGAAGCGCTGTTTAATGTTCTGCCTGACCAGTTCCAGAGAAAAACTCTGAATTCTTTGAGTTTGCCCAGCTGCTCTGTCCACACATGACTGTGGGCTGGGTAGGTAGGTGTTCATCCTCCCAAACGTCTTTCCATTCTTGCTTTTATAAGGATTCTAGTTAATCATTATTGGTTATTGCTAGAGAAACAGTGATTAGCTCCCAGGTCTCAATGACCAGACTTGCATAAGTGGTAATAAGTTTACATTCTAGAGAAAGGATCCGACAGAACCGATAAGAGCGTTAACATCCCATCAGGGCCTTAATACCAAGTAAATGGAAGTTGTGTTTCATCAACTCAGTGAATAAATGGAGGGTCCTGCTAAATTCTCTTATTCTAACCAGGTTTACTTGCTGAAGGAATTGTTGACTAAAAAAAAAAAGCACAACCTAAAAGTTGAGAATTAAGTTTTATTTGGCAGACAAAACTGAGGACTTAAGCCCGGGATGCAGCCTCTCAGATAGTTCTAATGGACTGCTCTAAAGAAGAAAGGGAGGGGCCAGGATATATGGGAGTTTTTGCAACGAAGAGCAGGTGGTCAGATCTTCAAAAGATTACTGTTGTGTTTTTTTTAACATCTTTATTGGAGTATAATTGCTTTACAGTTGTGTGTTAGTTTCTGCTTTATAACAAAGTGAATCAGTTATACATATACATATGTCTCCATCTCTCTTCCCTCTTGTGTCTCCCTCCCTCCCACCCTCCCTATCCCACCCCTCTAGGTGGTCACAAAGCACCGAGCTGATCTCCCTGTGCTATGCGGCTGCTTCCCGCTAGCTATCGGTTTTACATTTGGTAGTGTATATTTGGAATCCAAAAGATTACTGTTAATTAAAACCAGACATCTCAAGTTAGTGAATTTAGTGCTTTTCTATGTGTGGGAAGATGCAACAGTCTGGGCTCATTGAAACCATGCCTTTGATGTGCGCCTCAGCTCTCTGGGGCCACATCCTGTGCTTTCTCATCTTGAGTCTCCTCAGGGTGCATCGTTGGGGGTGGCTGATGGCTTGATGTCTGGCATCCTGTTTCCATCCTGAGCTCCCTCAGGGTTTGCTGTAACCAGGGAGGCTGTGATGTGATGGCTTAATGGCTACAACATCTTTTGTTTACTGATATGGCCGGCGGCATTTTTTCATTGACAGAATGCTACTCAGAACTTGAGATTATGTACTTAGATAAGGCAGCTTCCCCAAACTCTAACCCAGATGCGTCGCAGGCTATTAGCAAGGGAAGTGGATGCTCCCTGGATACCTGTCTCAAGGGAGAGGTTGTCGGCGGGGTTTTACTGAATTGGCCTAGTGTGTGAAGTATGGGGAGCTTCTCATTGGGTTCTACTTCCTGAGAAAAAATCAGGTCACTTCATGGGCTGTGTTAAAAAAATAAATAAAGAGAAGAAGCCACAGATTTGCAAAACAGATTTATGGAAAGCTATTTTTTTCCTTATTAAAACATAACAATAACAACACCTGGTGTATTTCACTCACAGCATTGAACGCAAGGTTTGATTTATATTAAAAAAATCTATTTAACCTCAACTCTTACGAATATACCTATTATGTTGCCTGACACATACCTACTTCAAATCTTCATTCACTTATTAAAGCCTTCAGTCATTATGCCCTCTGTGTCAGACATTGTTTTAGAAGCTGTCTGCTTGCTTCCTTTCTTGGATTCTATTCTATTTTCTGCCCTCCGTGCTCATTCACCCAAGGCCATTGGGTGGAAATCAATCCTTCCAAACTGATTCCACTGTGTTGCCTCCCTCACTTAAGCCTGCCCTCAACTGTCTGGTTGCCAAAGGAATGTAAAAGTCAGTGGAATAACAAGGTTTCCACATTTTGGCTGACTTTTCAGATAAGTCATTTGAGAGGAAAAGCCCGGTGATTTCTTTCTATGAAAGTCAGCTTTGTTTCCTGCCCCTGGCTAAACTCCACACTGAGTAATTTCAACTGCTAGAGGTTAATTTTCCTGTAATAGCCTCATTGTGATGGAGGGTTTTGGAAATTACAAAAATTAGATGCACTACTAATTGGCTTGTCTGGTTTTTGGAGCTGTTCCCTGGGTTATTACAGAGGCAGAGGAAGCCAGATTAGATTCCCAAACCAACACTTAACCAAGAAGACATTTAGATGTGAGGAAAGAAAATTGCTCCAAAAAGAATCACATACGTGTATTATTTTCTTTCTTTTAATTGGCTGGGAAAAGGTACAAGAGAGATTCATTCCCTTTACACTGGGGCAGTGTGTCAACAAATATTTCTGGGCACTTGCTGTTCCCCCTTGTGAGCTGAGCCAGCAGGAAATATAAAAGAAGGATACGCTGCTCCCTAATCTGAAGAGGCTTAGCTTGGAGAGGAGAAAATATCAAATCATGTAGCCATATAGTGAGGTTTCAGATCTGCTCAGAGAACACCTTGGATGTACAAAGAAAATGATCTTGATACTTTCTCTAATATTTCTCTAATTCATCTGAGTTTTGTGACAAACCGCAATGGGTAGTGGAGGCAATATTATCCAGTATTACCGGATAATAATACTGCAAGCTATTCTGATCTAAAGAGTCCCCGTCCAGCTTACACTTTTGTTCTCTACAAAGTTCCCCTCTTCAGTGTTGCTGGTGTTAAGTAATAGTGGTGTGGATAACTCAGTCTCTTCGGGCAATTGCTTTTATATTTCACTCCCCCTCCACTACTGCCAAATGGTGTTCAGGTATAAGAGAGGGGCTTAGTGCATTTGTATGGAACTTTGGGTAAGAAGAGGAGTCCTCAGATCTACCTGGCTTTCTCTAGGTCAACCCTGATCCACAGGAGGTGTGGCCAGGCGGTTCTGCCTCTGGCTAGTCCCAAAGAAGGCTAAGTGGATTCATCGGGCCTTCAGAGTGAGCTGGGGACGTCACCACTCCCTCTGTCTTAATATCTTAGCCCAGCACGGCCCCTTTTCCTGAACCACGTCTTTTTCAATCCACCATCACTCTCAACCTCTCTGCAACCCCTGTCAGAAGACACAGGGCTTTCTACATGGCTTGTTTGCCATGCCGAGTCCATAGGGAGCCCCGAACGTGGTTGCTCGACCAGCTAGTACTCAAATGTCTGCTATCCCCCGTACCACTGTCCCCGCGTTATATGGGTCATGGCTCTGAGCGAAGGCTTTTATTTTCCTATGGCCATGGAAAATCCCAAGATACGGCCAAGGATGAGTCACTCTTGTTTTCCCCATATTTTATAGACGTTGCTAAAGTTTCTCTTGCTACTGGTTGAGTTTAGACAGGAACAAGGTCATTGTTGTCTTCCTTTTGTTTCTCCCCATCACTCCTCTGGTTGAAAGGGAAAGATTCAGAATTCCAACTTTCTCTAAGTCAGATCCTTCTTCTACTTAGGGAAATAAGCCTCACACCCATACCATTGATGGCCAAAGGGCTTGTCCCCTCTGTACGGTGAAAAGCACCCTGTGGTTGGATCCTTTAGGTTTGGTTCATGGTTTATTCAATGGGAGGTCATCTATTCACATAAACTGAATATCAGACCTTCAGCTTGCTGTAAAACCCAATCTAGATATCAGAAGTTGAATATAAAATCTTTCTGTCTGTATGGTGAAGAGGTTAAGAGCACACGGTCTGAAGCAACACCCCTGAATTTGGATCTTCACTCTGTCACTTACTAGATTTGTGCCCTTGGGTAAGTTATGTAATGTCTCTGTGCCTCAGTTTTTTCATCGGTAAAACAAAATAGAACAATATTACCTATATCACAGGGTTGTTGTGCAGATTATATGAGTTTGCATATGTTAAGTGCTTGGAGAAGTGATTGGCACATAGTAATCCATATAAAAATGTTGACTATCATGTGAATTTCTTTTGGAACAATTCTAATGGATATTTCTCTGGAAAGAGAGAAAGACAATGAGTGTGTTGGGAGGACAGGAAATTGGGGGGATGGTCAATATTATTAAATGTGGGAGATAATTGCAAAAATATATTTTTAAAATATTACCTCCCTTATACTTGCATGAAACAGTTAAAGGATAATACAAGGCAATGTATAATTAAGCGCTAAATTTTGTTCTGCATATTGCATGCACTGCCAGTATTCAGATAAAGGAGAGATGAGATGAATTTTAGTGGCAGTCTTCAGGGGAGTTTTTATGGAGCTCTGGGGAATGAAAGGATGGATGGGATTTGGGTGAATAGATAGGGCGTGCAGAGCCTTAAAGATATAAATGCAAGGATTTTTATCTTTATAGGCAACATGTGAAACCAAGTGGGCTTTGTTATTGTCTTTGGTGAATTCCTGATTTTAGTCCTTAGAAATGATTCAAAGGGATAAAAGGGAATGGATTAACCACTTCTCCTTGCATGGCAGGGAGACTGAGTCGAGTCTCTAAAGACTTGAGTATGTGACAGCTGAGAGGCTACCTGGGTGGAGAGTTGAGGGTTAACCTGTGATAGTTCTTCTGTAAATCTGATTCTGTGAAGTTGAGGGTTTTTACAGGACTTTTCTTCCATTTTTGAAAGGAATAGTAGGAGGGGTCTGGTGTGCTCTGAACAGCTCCAGAGTCCACCCGTCTGTGAAGGTGAATTTTCCTTTTCCCTTGCTTTGTTGCCTCATCTTTACCTTTCTCCAGGACCAGATGCTGACCCCGAAGACTTTCTATTTTGCCCTTAAGCTTCCCTCAGTCTTCTCTGTGTCCTACAGCAGACTCAAGTCCAGAATGAATTTTAAGTGATTTTCTAGGAAGAAACAAGTTACAGTAGGAATACTGTGTAACCTCTTTTTGACCTTAAACCCTCTCAAACCATCGGGAACGGGTCCTTGTTGCATCAAGACTAGGACTAAATGTTACTCCTTGAAAATTAAAAAAAAAATGAGTAAATATCCTTTGTAAGATTAATCCAAGGCCCCTGGACAACTGTTGTGGCTTCCTGTATTGGTGTTTTGGAGATGCTAAAAAAAAAAGAAAGAAAAACAGAGGCAATGGGGAGTGGATTATAATATGATCACCTTGGATACAATTGTTTCTTCTATTTATAGCCATGCTAAAAATTTGTGCAAGACCTTGAGTGATTTTCTTACCAGTACAGCAGAGCCTAAAAATCAAGGGCACAACCCTCTACCTAGAATTCCAGCAATTGCACTGAGCTGTGTAGAGCATTAGGCATGATAATCTGTGTTTGGGTGCAAATTAGTATTACTGTTTATACATTTGTATCCCTAAAAATCCTCTCTGAAAATTTTATTTTTAAGATGAGGGGAAAAATCCATGGCATAATGAAGTTTATCAGCAGGAATTCTAATCTCATTTTAGAATTCTATAGAATCTGTCATTGGAAACGCAGACTCCCCTAAATCCCGGCAAGTGTCCTGAGACTGCCAGAGGAACACTGGTTATTAGACAGATTTTAATTTGTTCAAATCCATTAACAAAAATCTCTAATTAAAAAAAAATCAATAGATGGCTGTGACATTAACCAGGAAAATCTAATATGGAACCATTAAATTTTGTTTCTATTCAATTAACTTGAATACAGCATGATGGACTCAACAGATACTTTAATTAGATGCATATGAAAAGAAATTCTGCAGAATTAAACACAATCTCTCTTTGCAACTGATATGAGGAAAACTGCAGTAAAAGATTTGTTCAAATCCCTCATGACTGGTAATTTCCTTGAGAGGGACATGAATTCTTAGACAACATACTTACAAATCAATCCTTCTCCAAGAGGCTGTCCTTTGTCAAGAAATAGTACAGTGTGCTGCCTGCTTCCTTCCTGATCCCTTTTCTCTGGGTTAGATATTCTCATGGAAAGTATTGTTAGACATTCTCATGGAAAGCATTGTTAGACATTCTCATGGAAAGCATTGTTA
>NW_021703773.1:6633198-6844662 GCF_005190385.1 Monodon monoceros | reverse complement strand
TAGATATTCTCATGGAAAGCATTGTTAGATATTCTCATGGAAAGCATAAAGGCTAAGTTTCAAGGGACTGTGCACAAAACTCACTCTTCCAGGCTCCTCACAGTAAAAGTGGCCCGCAATAAATGGCTCTAATTTACAGGGTGAACATGTGTCCAAGATTGTCCTGGACAGTCTCAATTTATGCCTATTGCTGTGGCATCATTATTAATCACCCTTCTTTTTGCTCTAAATAGTGTCTTGGTCAGATAATAAATTATACAGTTATCCTACTAATTGATCAACCATTCCCTCACCCTGTTTCATACTATTAAGCTAGCCTTTTTAAACTTTTGGTAGAAATACAGGATTTCCCTGCTCATAAGAGGTTAAAATTTGGGAAATTGAAGAGTACCCATTATTGCCTGTGCAAGAAGCATGCAAATAGACATTTGTCCCCTCCTTCATTTGGTCGTTTTCTTTTTCTTCCCTGGACTCCCACCTCTGACTTTACCTCCAATGCTTTTACAATTAAGGATGAGCATCAGACTCTTGTGAGATAAACTTAACATAATTCCCACTACAGAGGTTCTCAAGTCCAAAATGGTTCTGTCCTTTTTCATTTAAAGGATTATCTTCCTCATCTAAACTGATTTATTATTGCCACATATTACATATGCTTGATAGAGAAGGCTATATATAACACCTTGCAAAGCCATTATGGTAGCCAAACTCCAAGCTGGCTCTCCGTCATCCCTGCTTCCTGATATTTACACCCTTATTGTACCAGGATTGGGTTTTGCCACCAGTAAATTATGGTTGCCATTCTAAGATTAGGTACTAAATGATTGTGGTTTCCATTTTGTGTGTCCTGTTGCATACCTGCTCTCCCTCTCTTTTTCAGATTACTTACTCTGGAGGAAGACAAGTTGTAAACAACCCTAGGAAGAGGCTCACCTGGCAAGGAGCCAAAATCTCTGGTCAACCACAAGCAGGTGAGTGAGCTTGGAAGTGGATTATCTAGCTACAGTTGAGCCTATAGTCTTGGCCAACAGCTTAACTAGAATTCAGTGAGAAACCCTGAGCCTTGACAACCCAGATTCCTAACCCTCAGGAATTGTGTGAGGTAACAAATATCTGTTGTTTTAATGTGTAAGGTTTTGGGGTAATTTTTTTTATGCAGCAATACCTAACCGACACATTTAAAATTCCTGCCTGCTGGGGGAATGTAGTCAGATAAGATTAATACAGCAGTCAAAAAAGTCAGTACCAGGAGCTATGAAATAAATGGAGATAATGCGTGTAATGCATCTATCTATTCATTCAACAAACATTTATTGATTTCCTACAATCGGTATTATATTAGACTCTGTACTAGGACATCAGTACTGGGACTGAGGACATGCCCAGGACATCAGAATGAGCTGAGGATATAGAGATAAGCCCTTGCTTTCATGAAGTTTATAGAGTCCAGTAGAATCTGGGAAAAACAGTTAGGAAAATTACTATTCAGTTTCTGAGCCCATGCCTATTTTGAAGGGCAAGTATGTGAAAGTGGATGTAAGGGCATAAAGTCAAGTATAAGGTGAGCGTTCAAAGCTTGGTTGCTACCACTTAGTTTATGCATACAAGTACACACCACCCTCCCTAAAATCAGATAACTTACTGGCACAACAGGAAAGTCAGACCCTAGTTAATAAATTTAGAAATAGTATTCCCCCAGTTTGGAGAGCAACTGAAATAAAACTGATGTTAATCACTAAGAGAACTTGAATATTAATATACTATAGAATGATAGGTTTTAGTTGAGCAGTAAACACATGGTGATAAATTTTGTCTGGTGTTCATTTACATGTGGGCTTAACCCATAATAAGAGGTGTGGGGGGTGTTCTCTGAAGGAAACTAGCCCTGAGATTTTGGTATAGCTTCTTAATTTGGTAATAAAAATGGAGCCGTGGCTATTTCATCTTAAATTCTAAGTCCATCACTGACTTCTTCAGCGGTCTGAAAGAAGCAGTTTACTGCCTCATATTTCTATCTATTAGCGTACATTAAATGGGGATAATAATGCTTAGATAGCTACATCAGGAAGATTTCAAAAATAAATCACACAGGGTTGGATAAGACTTACACAAGAGAGAGTTATTACCCAAGTAAGAATTTGTCTTTGCATTTCCTGTGCTGTGTCATCATGGTTTTAAGGAAATTCTTGGCTGTGACTGTGTGATCCACATTCAGTGAGTTGCATTGCCCCCATCCCCACTTTCAGAGTCAGGCTGATTTTCTTGAAAGGTAGGACAGTGCTTCCTGCAGTACCATGGATGCCCTTCTTCTGCATACTAACACAGAATCAGTGCCGACAAATCCAGAGTAATCACCATTCTTTCCAACTTCCCTTCTCTCCCCAAAGCTTACACTAATAATAATAACCATTTTAAAGCTTTCTCATGGGAAACTTGGGCATGACTGGAAAGGAAATCAATTGTTCTTAGGACAATTATTGTCAGAATTAATCACCGCTATTTGCAATTACTGTACTGTACAATTATCACTAATATTTATGCCACTTTGACTGCTGTTAGAGACTGCATTGCCTTAGCTGCTGTTACCCCAGAACAGAGAGGCAGAGTGGAAAAATTAATGAAACCAGAGGATGGAGATGACAGGTTGAGGGGATCCGATTCTCCTACTGTCAGGCCAAGATGTATTAAACAGCCACTGCCTGCTCACGTCACAACAGCGACCCACTCAGAGCTGGAAGTTTTCCTTTGAAAGAAAAGAACCCAAATGGGTTTGAGAGGATACAAATTAGAATTATTCTCAGACTTAAAAATCTATCTTCTCCTGAAGAATATGATTCTTTGTCATGCACAAAAGCAACCTGCCACTCCCTATTGTGCAACACAGCAGTTGGACTCTCCAGGGTGACTCCTTGTCTGGGCTGGTGAGAGATATTTGGCCACCATATTGGAGCAGAATATTTCAGATTTTAGGCATTCGATTTCACTAAGCAATATAAAAAGGACCAGTCTTTATTTTTCTTATCTATTTACCCAACATTAATTTATGATTTAAACATTGAACATTCTTTATACTTTTATTTTTTTAATAACTTCAGACTTACAAAAATTTTGAAGAAATTGCATAAAAATATCTGTATCACCTTCACTCAGATTCCTCCAAATCACAGTGCAATTACCCAAATCAGGAAATTAACAGTGAAACAATAGTATGATCTAACCAACAAACCTGCAAATTTTACCAAATTTTCATTAATGTCCTTGGTTTCCAGTCCAGGATCTAATCCAGAATCCCACATTGTATGCAGTTGTCCTTAGTCTACCTTAATCTGGAAGAATCCTCAGTTTTGTTTTGTTTTTTCACCTTTAATTCTCTGATGTTTTTGAAAAGTAGAGTCTGATTATTTGTGAAATGTCTCCCAATTTGGTTCTCCTGAGATTTCCTCAGGATTAAGCTCAGGTTATGCATTTTGGGGGCAGAAATATCACAGAAATGAAGTTGTGGCCTTCTTAGTGCATCCTATCAGGAGGCACGTGATATTACTGGGGAAGTCTTTCCTTTTTTAATTAAACTTTTTATTTTGAGATAACTGTAGATTCACATGCAATTGAAAAAATAATACCAATAATCTCTATAGACCCTTTGCCTAGTTTCTTCCAATGTGAACAGCTTCCAAAATCATAGTGCAGTATCACCACCAGGATATTGACACACACTCAAGATACAGAACATTTCCATCAACACAGGGATCCTTCATTTTGCCCTTTTGGAGCCACACACACTTCCCTCCTCCCTTATCTTCTTCTTAACCCTTGGCAGCCACTATCATGTCCTCCATTTTCATAACTTTGTCATTTCAAGAATGTTTTATAAATGGAATGTAAACTTTGGGACTGGCTTTTTTCCATTCAGCATAATTCTCTGGAGGTTCATCCAGGTAGCTGTGTATGTTAATAATTCATTCCATTTCATTGCTGAGTAGAATTTCATAGTATGGATGTATCACAGTTTTACTATTCACTTGTTGAGGGACACTTGGGTTACTTCATATGGGGGATACTAAAAATAAAGCTGTCGTAAACATTTCTGTACAACTTTTCATGGGAACATAAGTTTTCATTTCTCTGGGATGAATGCTCAGTAGTGCAACTGCTGGGTCATTATTATAGTTGCATGTTTAGGTTTTTAAGAAATTGCCCAACTGTTTCCTAAGGCGACTGTACCATCTACATTCTGACCTGCAAAGTATGAGTGATCCAGCTTTCTTTCATACTCAACAGCATTTAGTGTTGTCACTATTTTTATTTTAGCCATTCTAATAAGTATGTAGTGACATCTTATGTGGTTTTAAGGTGGATTTGGCTCATGGCTAATAATGTTTACTGTCTTTTCTTATGCTTGTTTGCCATGAATATATCCTCTTTGGTGAAATGTCTGCTCATGTGTTTTACCCATGTTGTAATAAGATTGTTTGCTTGTTTTTCTGTTGTGTTTTGGGAGTTCTTACATATTCTAGATACCAGTCCATTGCTGGATATGTGGTGTGCAAATGTGTTATCCCAGACTGTAGCTTGTATTTTCATCCTCTGAAGGCTATTTACAGAGGAAAAAAGTTTTAAATTTTGATGAAGCCCAATTATCAATTTTTCCTTTTACGGATCATGCTTTTCAGGTCAAATCTAAGAATTCTTTGCTTAGCCTTAGATCCTGAAGATTCTATCATATTTTTTCCCCCAGATTTTAGCGTTTTATGTTTTTCATTCAAGTCCATAATCTATTCTGGGTTCATCTTTGTCTACAGTGTGAGACTTAGATGAAATTTCTTCTCTGTTTTTTTTTGTCCAGGAATGCCCACTTTCTCCAGCACCATTTGTTGAAAAGGCTGTATTTCCTCCACTGAATTACTTTTGCACCTTTGTCAAAACTGAGCTAGGCGTTTTTGGCTAGGGATATTTCTGAGTGCTGCCTTTCATTCCATTATGCTGTGTGTCTCCCCGCTTCACCGAAATCCATAGTCCTAATTACTGTATTTACTGAATACAGTAATTATTCAGTAAGATTCAGACTGAATCTTCCCTCTTTATTCTTTTTCAGATAGTTTTATCTATTCTAGTTCCTTTGACTATCTATGTGAATTCTAGAATTATCTTGTTTATGTCTACTGAACATCTTGCTGCCATTTTGATAGGAGTTATGGTAAGCTTGTATATTAATCTGGGGAGAACTGACATCTTTACTATGTTAAGTCTGCCAATCCATGAACACAGGCGGTCTCTACATATTTAGATCTTTTATTTCTTTCAACAGCATTTCCTAGTTTTCAGCACACAAGTTCTGTACTTATTTTGTGAAGTTCATATCTATTTTCTTTGCTTTTTGAGCTTACAAATGGTACTACTGTGTTTTTAATTTTGGTGCTCACACTTTCATTACTAGCATATGGACACACAATTGATTTGATTTTTGTATGTTTATTGTTTACCCTGTGACCTTGCAAGACTCATTTATTAATTCTAGGAGATTTGTTTGTTTGTTTTGTAGATTCTTTGGGACTTATATGTACACAATTATGTCACTTGCAAATAGGGACAGTTTTATTTCTTCTTTTCCTATCCATATACATTTTATTACCTATTCTTACCTTATTGCACGGGTCAGAACTTCCAGCAGTATGTTGAATAATAGTGTAAATCCTTGCCTTGTTCCTAATCTTAGGGGGAAAGCATTCAGACTTTCACTAACTATAATGTTAGTAGTAGTTTCTTTGAAAATATTCTTTATCAAGTTCAAGAAATTACCTTCTATTCTTATTTTCTGAGAGGTTTTTAATTATGAAAGGGTGTTAAATTATGTTAAATAATTTTGCTGCATTGATTTACATGATCATGTGATTTTTCTTTTTTAACCTATTAATATGGTACATTACATTGATTGATTTTCAAATATTGAACCGGCCTTGCATCTCTTAAATAAACTCTGATTGGATTTTGTATATTATTAGTGTATCACTGCACCTTAACTGTGATATATAAAATACTTCCCAGTTTCCCAGCAGTCTTTTCACTTTATTTATGGTGTTTTTTTAAACCATGCTTTTTAATTATTATGTCATCAAATTTGTAATATTTTCTTTCCTTTCATTTTTCAAAATTTTTAATTTTTAAAAAAATTTTTGTCTGCACTGGGTCTTTGTTGCTGCGCGCAGGCTTCCTCTAGTTGCAGCAAGCGGGGGCTACTCTTTGTTGTGGTGCGCGGGCTTCTCATTGCGGTGGCTTCTCTTGTTGTGGAGCACAGCCTGTAGGCATGCAGGCTTCAGTAGTTGTGGCTTGCAGGCTCTAGAGCGCAGGCTCAGTAGTTGTGGCACACGGGCTTAGTTTCTCTGCGGCATGTGGGATCTTCCCAGATCAGGGATTGAACCCGTGTCCCCTGCATTGGCAGGCAGATCCTTAACCACTGCACCACCAGGGAAGTCCCTATTTTCTTTTATTAACATTGAATTTTAAGCCATATAAATGGCTTAAAAAAGAAAGCCTTTCCCTACACTGAGGTTAAAGGAGAATTTATTTATGTTTTCTGTTAGTACTTACTGGTCTTAGTTTTTACATTTAGATCTCTGACCCATTTAAAGTTTATTCTCATGTATGGTATGAGGAATGGATCTAGTTTCTACCTTTTTTCCAAATAGCTACCCAGTTGTCCCAGCACTATCTATTAAAAAGTCTATTGTTTCCCCCAGTGATGGGAGCGTCTACATTTGTCACGCATGTCAAATTTCCACATGGACTAAGGTCCGTTTTTGGAAAGTCTACTCCACTGGTCTATTTGTCTGCTCATCCCTGCACACTGTCAAATAGCCATTTGCCAACACTCTGTGTCTCACTTCCTTGCTTGCTGCCATGATATATGGCGGCTTGCTGGGAAGGACGTGAGGCTGTGGGCCTGTCCTGCTTCACTTCCACTGGCATGTGACTTTGTCTCCTCAATGTTCAAAAGCTCAGCCCTAACATTTGTGAGTCAGAGAGGATAACAACATACTGAAGGATGTTGTGAGGATTAACTGAATAGTACATGTTAAACTTCACTGTTAACTATGATGGTTATTCATATTCACAGCATATCAGTGTATGATGGTGTTTAAGAGGCCAGGTCCTTAGCTAGGCAGAGATGGCTTCCACTCTTTTATTGAGTATGTGACCTTGAGAAAGGTAACAAACTTTCTGAGTCTTAGATCCCTCATTCTGAAATGGAGGTAATAATTGTAGCTATATCATTGGATTGTAAGGATTTATTATAATAATGTATGTAAAGCACATAACACAATGTCTGATACATGATTAGTGTTTGATTAATATTAGATTTTTACCTTTATTGATCTACAGATATCAATGACAACTTTTGGAGTGAGGTAGTATTCCGTTTCCAGAGTTTTAAAAACGTGTGCAGAGGCTATTCTGTGTACACATCACACTCAAAGAAGCATACACTTTGGTGAAATTCAGCTTAGTTGGTAGTGTTTCATTTTAAAATATATAAATAAATAATATGCTTTCTAAAGATGACTTTTAAAAATGTGTTTGTTGGGACTCTCCTGGGGCTCTGTGCACCCAATGCAGAGGGCCCGGGTTTGATCCCTGGTCAGGGAACTAGATCCCGCATGCCGCAATGAAGATCACATGGCAACAAAAGTCCTGTGTGCCGCAGCTAAAACCCTGTGCAGCCAAATAAATAAATAAATATTTTTTTTAAATGTGTTTGTTTGGCATCTTATAGACCCAGTGTTGCCCAGACCACACGTGTTTTATGACATTCTCTCTTGGTCTAGAACACCTATCAAATAGCTAAACACAATTGTGGTAGCCAGCCCTTTACAGACTGCATCCTTGGGGGAGACACAGCATGCCTTTAATTTTAAAAATCTCTCTACATTGGGTCATCAGTGCATTTTCATATTTTGGATCACAGAGCCAGGCCCTGGTCTTTCTGGAGGTAATTTATAGAAGAAGCTCTTTATGGGAGATGATTTGTGCTTTTTGCCACTTTCAAATGGCTCTTTTCTGCAGAGGGTTAATTTTAAGGGAAATAAAACAAATGCAACTCAAATGTTTCTATTTTCTAATGAGACTTTTCAGCTCAGTGCAAACCTTGTTGTTACTGATTTTTCCTCAGAGATATTAATTTATCACTGGCTTAATTCTGTGTGGAGAATTCTCAATTATAATATTTCTCCTTCTTTACCTACTGGAGAATTTCGAGATTAGATGACACATGTATTTCCTGTCCCTCCTTCATTTCTCCTAACCCTGTTTCCCCCAGCCTTCTGCTTGGCTGACCATAAGAAATGTTTTGGAGGCTTTTCTTTTGACCTCATGAAACTTATCCTTTATTAATACTCCCTGGCATCCAGTAACTTCAAGGTGATGGAGTACAGGAATGATATTAATTATTTAGAATTGAATAACTAACCAGAACAGAACAAGCCACTTCCCTTCACATTTTCATCCTCTCGGCAGCAAGGGGGAATCACCTGAGCCAAGCAAAATGGGGCAAAAGGGCACCGACTGGAAAGGCAGAGATGGATCAACAACTCAGAGCAAGGAAGTCAGCTGGCTTTTCTGATCCCCATTTTCCACCCAAAGAAAATGAAAGAACTGTTCTTAACACTACACATGAATAACAAGGGATCATAAAGATGATCTAGTTCTGTGCTTTCTTATTCAGATGAGAAAACTGAGGCTCAAAGAGGTAAAATAATTGGTCCAAGGTCACACAGGGACCCGATGGATGGTTCCAGGCTTTTTTGCAGCACAAAATAGAGTCATTTTGGAGAGGCAATTTAAAGGAAGTATCATTATTTGCAACTAAGATTTTTCATGTAGATTTATCTTGGGAGAATCTTCAAGTTTGACACTTAACTCATACCAGAGAGAAGAAAATGTGTGAAGCCACTTATAAACATTTCTGCAAGATTCTCCTTAAGACTGCAATGGTTTTCCTCTTTACTCCTAGGCATGTGAGACACAATTAACCTGCCTCCTGGATCTACAGGACCCCTCAAGCCCACGCTGTATCCCAGTTTGTCCTCTCCTGCACTTGATTAATGACACATATGTCCATACCAATCTGCTGGACTTTTTCTTATACTGATTTAAACAATTTATAGTTTATTCCCCTATGAAGCTCACCAGCTAGATTAAAGTGCCTTGCCAATAGGGACTACATGTTTTAATAAAACAGTTCCTGTTTTATTGTTCATGCCATAATGGATGCTCGATAAGTTAATCCATTGATGACTGCTTATTTGCATGAATGTTTAGGGCTACTCTGCCTCTCATCCTGAATTACACTGGATGTAGAAAAACAACCCCCTTGTCCAAGGAACCTTCAGTTCTAGAAACCAGTGAACTCCATCATGTATTTATAAGGGTCCTGCTGAGAAGCCTTGCATCTCCTCTAGTATTAATTAATTATTTCTAGATTTAAAAAATTCTTCTGCGTTTCCATTTGTGCCTTTCCATCTCAAGGCACTTACAAGCTTGTGGGTTAAGCTGTAACTGCTATTCTATCATCAATTTCTGAAATTTTTCATATCCTATTAGAGAAGGCAGATAATACAAGGGCAACTGAGTTGTAGAACAAGTTCATGCCAAGGGACAAGTTGTATTCTGATAGCGTAGGAAATCCTATAATGCATAAAAGTGTTTCCAATAAGGCTTAATGGATGCGTGACAGTTAAAAATAATTCAGTCTGTCCTGATGATTGATTTGAAACACGAGATTGAGACTGACAGCTAAGTCTCTTTTCTCTGCCTCCCCAACATTTTCCATGCAATGAAGATGAATTCCTTTTATTGTGTTGAAATAATAATAGAGTCATAAAACATAACAGAACAAGAGAAAGTTGACAAAGTATGTGTTTGATTAATTGCTTTAGTAGGTGATAGGTGCTGACTGCAGTGTTTTTTATTTCTCAATATTCATCTTTCAGTGTTTCAACATGTAATGCAAAAAATATATATTTACCAACCCCCAACTCTATGAACAAAAACTGAGGCACAAAATGCATGTGTCAGAAGTAGTCAAAGCATGAAAAGCCTAATATCTGTTTAGAATCTTTAGGTTATGGCAGGCTGATTGGGTTGACTTGTCAGCCAGGGCAGGACGATAAATGATCAGATAATGCAACCTGGTATTTAAGGCGTTTGTACTCTCTCTTCTCAAGTGATGTCTGGCTTCTCTATTGCCAAACAGAAGGTCCAAATTGCTCAGAGAAAATACAGGAACCATTCTCAGTGGCATCTGCCCCTGCGCTGTCTTAACCCTGGTCTCAACCAAGATGGGCTTTGTCGTGGGATCCTGTGAGGAACTCATGGGTAAGAAGATGAGACAGACATTCAAGTATTGGCCACTGAGTTGTATTCAGCTGGTGGAGGCCACATCGATCAGAGTTCAAGACTTTCAGAACCTTTTCTCTTTTTCTGTTCTATGTTGTAACCCTAAACTATACGACTTTTCCTATCTATCTGATTCATTTATCTTTCTCATTTGTCTGCCACGTGATAGAACCTGGAATACAGCAATTAACATGACACACATGTTTGCCATCCTCAGAGAATATATAGCCTATTTAGAGAAAAAGACACTCAACATGTCAGTTCCATAAACTGTGATGGGTGTTGGGATAGCTGAAAGTACAGGGCACAGCAGAAACATGTATCAGAGATGTGTAGGGGTAATCCACTCCAGCAGGTTAAGGAAGACAGATCATCTGGAGATGTTTAAGCTAAAATTCAAACATTTAGAAGGAGTTAGCAAGGCAGCGTGGTATTATCTGATTGTGGGTGGATGGTGTGGCAGTCATCTTCTACTTCCTTGCTCAAGAAAACTAATATTGAGAGTTCTCATTTTAGTAATTCGGAAGTAGCTTGTATGAAACAAACCCTCCCACAGAAAGCAGTTGCAAGCTCTGGACAAATATATATAAAACAGCTATGTAAAGTCACTGAAGAGAAACCAAAAGTAGGAAGAAACTTGAGAAGATTCACTCTTCAAAGAAGGAAATCTCACTGGGCAAGCTCCATGATTTTTCAGATTGTCTCCTGAGAGCACATAGTGCTGGGCAGTTAGAAATCAAGCAGAAACCCTCAGTCTCAGAGGTGGCTGGAAATCAGAGAGGGGAAGTCCCTCATGTAATCCCGTGAGCTACAGAGAGGCTGCTCCGATTCTGCTTGTAATATTACCTGAAAAACTCGGGGGCCCCCGAGCTGCACGTGTCCTGGGAAGATGACAGACGTCCAGAAGAAAGCAAAAGATTTTCAGCTGCAAAACCTAAGTAAGAGATTTAAGCTGCCCCTAATGCAGGAGATACAGTGTTTAGAGTTTGCGTCCTATCGCTTTGAGGAGTCTCAGAGAGACCTGCTTTAGTTGGAAGTTTAAAGCTTTTTGGAGCCCTGTTACTCTGAAGATTAAGTCTAGGGCTAGTCACAGCTTTCTCTGTCCTGCCTTTGGAGGAGAGGAGATACTCTTTGTATGTTTCCAACAAGGCCCTCTGATTTTCAGTCCTAGTTTTTAATTGGCTATTAATTGCCCTCAGGTTTTTATTACCTTTTTCCAGAGCTCAATTTAACCACCAGTTCTATTGTTCTTATAGTTACTATTTCATATTTCTCAAAGCCCTGATAAATTACACCAGCTAGTGCATTCTTTTCCATTGATATACCAACCCAATTCACCACTGGTGAAAGGTCAAGCATTTGCATCACTAGTTTTTGTAGGGACTATTAGGGATCCACTGACCATCACTAACGGGATCTTCCTTGCTACCCTGGCAGCAAGTGACCCAGCTCAAAAATGCCATCTTATTGGTTGCTGTTCCTGATCACCAGGATACCAACTATTGCCATTAAGAAGTATATTCTCAGATAGAGTTTAGCATGCAGGATGTTTGGGAATGCGCTTGGGATCATACCTGTAAAAGAAAGGGAGCAGAAGCCAGATTGGATAGAGTAAGAAGTTGAAATATAATGCCTGGAGCCAACCGAGAACTCTGGGAAAAAAGCTCTTCAGTATCATTCCCCACTGGGACAAGATGGCCTGGCCTTTATATAGTAAACACAATACACCTACCCAGAGAAGATCTTTAACTTGTGCAATTTGGTTCTGTGCACTGAGCCAATCCCTAAAGAAGCTGACAGCTAAAGGCTGTCTGCTAACAGCTCTCTCAAAAACTGGGTCAGCAGGTGCTTTCATTGAAGGGGATTTGGGTGGTTTATCAGAGTAATTATCACAATCTACAACCACCATCTTGGACCCTTAGATGATAAGCTTGAAGGTAACAAGCAACACTCCAAAATGGCAGAATGGAAAGATAGAAAGAGGCTGATTCTTTGAACCCTGGAAACATCTAGATTAGGAACTCTTGCTAGGATATTATACATATCTCATTGTTGTAGCCATTGTTAGCTGGATTTTCAGTTGCTGAAAACTGAAAACAGATAGGGGAGGGAGAGAAGGGTGGGCTGCCTGTTGCAGGCAGAGGAAATGTCTCATGAAACAGCCCAGATGCCAGAGAACAAGTGTCTTTTGAATAACTGAAACAAGTCTAGTACAGGTGAAGTATACATTGTACAGGATAGAGAAGAAAGAAAGTTCTAGAAGTAAGCAGGGGTGAAACCATGGAGAGCCTCTCAAACTTCCTTATGCAGTTGAATTTATCCCAAGGGCAAGAGAAAGCGATCATAAGGTTTTCAGTAGGAAAGTGATATAGTAATGTTGTGCTTTTGAAAGATCTCTCCATCTCCGCTAGGGAGCTTAGCTTGGAGAGGCCAAGGCAAGATACAGGGAGACGTTTTGGGAAGTAATTGCTGTAATCCTGATGAAAGGGGGCTTGTAGCAGAGTAGTAGCAGTGGGATGGAAAACAGTGAACAGAATAAGAGATATTTAGAGGTCAGGACTAATTGCACCAATTCAATGAGGAAATAACTTGACACTGGGGATGATTCCCCATGTCCTGGCTTGGGCAGCAAATCCTTGGGCATACCTGGAGTTGTAGCCCAGAGGCGTGGTATAGGCACTGGGCTCTGGATCCAGGCTCTGTGTTTCCTTCCTGACTTTGGTACTTCCTAGCTGGGTGCCTTTTACCAGTTTTCACCATTCTGTACTTCTGTTTTCATATCTGTAAACTGTGGTTAAGTATCTACCTTAGAAGCTTGTATGAAGAGTAAATGAATTAATACAGGTGAAATGCTTGTCATAGTAACTTCTCAATAAATACAAGCTCTCGTTATTATTAGGGACCTCACTCTGGTTTTCCTATTCCTGCTTCTTGTTTGCTTTTTCGACCTTGTCAGTTCTGGTGCTTCATTCCCAGTGCAATAATCTGCTCTGACTGTCACTTGCTTCTTCCTCCATGACTCGCTTTGGCATTTCTGATGCCCTGGCCAGGCCCCGTTCGTTCTCTCACACGTAACAGTGGAGGAGCGAGTAATATTAAAGGAAAACAACCTCTTGATGAAAGCTATTTAAAGTTGTATGTATCGAAAGTACTGTGTCCTCAGATGGAACAGGCTGATCCAATGGCTGAACACTCTGGCGTCTAGGACCAATGACATCAACCTTCCATTCCTTAGGCAATGGTGGAATTCCAGACCGCATCCTAAGATTCCGCATTCATGCACCCTCATTCTTCTCTGTACTGTGTTAAATTTTATCCGACCCTCATCTAAGATACCCACTCCTAGAGCAATAGTTAATGGCTACATTCCACTAAAATCTTGATTTAAAAGTAAATCACGTCCCATCGTCCCAGCACGCTCACTCTGGTCCTCCCACTCCAGTGACTTTATGCTCTCAGTGAGGTCTTCTAATCCTCACTGAGGGGATCATGTTTCTACTTTCCATCACTCTCTTTATCTTCTTCCTTTCCTTCCATACCCAGCCTAGAATTTATAGTAAACACCTTAACTCTCTAATCCTCCCCTACACCCTGCATGTTTCTCTCAATTCTACTTGCCCTGCAAAACTCCATCCTCATTTAAATCCAAGCATGTGTCTATTCCATACTTTCACGTGGTCCACTGAATTTTGCCAAAGGGGGGGAAAATGACAGAACCATGGTGACTGGACTTACTTCAAATTTCTGACACAGTTCTGAAACAGGGACTCACCATCAAAAACATTGCCTCACTTTCCTGATTAAATTCATTCTCCACACTCTCAGATAATTATTTTGTGCATTGTTCTCCCCAGGTCTCCCCCTCCCTCTCCACATACCTCATACTCTCAGCTAATAATCTCACCATGGACTTGATGGGGAAATTATATCAAAGTAGATGAGAGTTATCGCACCTTTTCACCGTTTCCACTGGAGGTGCTTTCAGTGAAAAGAGTGCACTTACTAATATTTTAGACAATTGATTTCACCTAAGCTCTGGTTTTTATCCCCAGGATGTCTTATCAAGGGCTTCGTTCCTAAAATCACCCTCTTCTCTTCTGCATCAATTTCTCCCCCTTCATTGGATTCTAACAAAGTCCCAAACCTACCCTGACCGCATGTCTCCACAGTGCGTTAGCAACCTAGTTGCTCAGAGTCCAAAAGTCTGCATTCCTTTCTTTTCATCATCTACAACATGTAATTCGTCGGTGAGCCCCGCACGCCCTAAGGTGAACTTCAAATACGTTCTGAATTTGACCTCATTTCACCACCTCCAGTGTCATGGTCCTAATTCATGCCTGTTACCTCTGGCATGAATGACTGTCACAGTCCCCTTTCAGGTCCTCCTGCCTTTGTCCCTGCCTCCTGCAGTCCGTTTGCTATGACATCCTCAGGTTCATCTGAAGAATAACTCAGATTGTATCTCTCCAGTGCTACTAACCCTTGAATAGCCTCCAGTTATACAAACACAACAATGACAGAAAAACCTTTGCATTATGGTCCATGAACTTACTCTTGTTCAGTTCTCCAGTCCTGTCTGTCTCCATTACTCCTTTAACTCATCAGCTGTACTAACCTTCTTTCTGTTTCGCTCATATGGCATTCCAAGGACTTTGCATTTGTTCTTTCCTTTGCTCATTATTCTGGTCTCAAATCTAATATCACCTGCTCAAAGAGGCCTCTCCCAGCAAACCTAGCTAAAATCCACTCACCCACTCCCATTCTCTACCTCATTATTGTTCTTGCATTCTGTCTTCTGCATATAACTTCTTGATTCTCAACATTCTCTTATTTATATTATTTTCCTCCACCCCCATCACAGACATAGTGCAGATACCTGCCTAAGTTCCTTAAAGCAGGATCTCTCTCCCTCTCCCTCTCCGCCCCTGTATCTCCCTCCCTCCTGCGTTGCTAGCAACTAATGAATATTTGACACTTATCGCTTGTGATCAATAGACGTTTGTTGATTGACTGAATGATGACTGATTGATATTGAAGCCTTACTATTAAAATCCTATACTACTGAGACCTTGTGTCCATACTTGAGAAGTTAGGAAGAGGGATAAAACTAAATGTGTTCCTTTGGTAGCGGAACAAATTAACTCTCTGTATTTAAGCAGATAGAATAAACAAGCTCCACAGAGGAAATACAAGATAAATGGAAGCTACACAGACACAGAACAGTATATTTGAGATTTTATTCTATATATCATTCTATCCTATCCTGCTTTTTCACTTAATGTCATAAGGGCTTTCTCACATCATTAAAATTCTTTGTAAACCTAATATTCAACTGTTGAATAATATTCAATTTCCTATAGAGGGAACATAATTAATTTAACTATTGTTCATTGACATTTACTTTAATTTTTTTCTGTTATAAATAAACATGCTTATGCATCAGTCTTTTTCAACATTTCTGGTTCTTTCCTTCGTAAGAACTCCTAGAAGGGGAAAAAGTACTTAAAAAGATAAATACATTAAACGTTACCAAGACGTATTACTAAATAACTTCCTAAGATACTTGGGTAATTTATATTCACATAGTCTATAAAAGTAACCATTTCATAGCACCCTCTGACATTAATAACATTTATTTTACTGTTTGCTCACTTACAGGCAAAAAAGTTTAATCTCAATATTTTTATTTGCATTTCTGTGATTACTAGAGAGTCATAAATATTTCAGATATTTCCATTATCTCTTTTGTATTTTGTACATTTGTATGTTATATTTTCTCTTCTTTTTCTGAGTGATAGTCTCAATTTTTGTGAAGTCTTTCTGTATTAAGTGTATAATCATTTATCTACTATATTTGCTTCAAATATTTATCATATCTACATATTTTAGAATAATGTTTGACCTAATGTCAGCAATATTAGAGGCTCTGCGGGCAAAGGTAAATCTAAGGTACAGTAGAAAAGTGCCTTCCTCTGGAGGGTAGAATGGGCTAGAAATTGGTCCAGGCAGGATAACTAAGGATTTGCCTGAATAGAATTCAAGTGGGACATAAAGGATTTAGGATTTTACAGGATCAAGAGGAAGTAACATTCAGTAAAGCAAACTTCCCAGACTGAGTACTAATTTTCCTACAAAAACAAGGTCTGTCATGGCTGAGAGACCAGGCACAGAGAGTAAAGCAGTAGTAATTTGTCTTTTCTAAGTTAAGGATTAGAGCATCTTTGATATCTTAGACACTTTCTTTTCCAACCTATAGCCTTTGACCTCACACATCTCTCCTCTGAGGCCATAATATTAAGGAAATTTAAAAAGTTTTTTTATCTAATACCCAGAGAGCAGTCAGGGGGTGGGGGGAGGGCAGATGCTAAAGAGAACAGACTTGAATTCCAATTCCCCAGAATTGAAGCTGGGGAAGTAAGAAAATATCCCCAAAGAGCATTTTGGTTGTGGGAGAGAAAAGGGAGACAGCTCAAGAGACAAAATTAGCAACGAGACAGCAGGTAC
This sequence comes from Monodon monoceros, assembly GCF_005190385.1. Classification (NCBI taxonomy): domain Eukaryota; kingdom Metazoa; phylum Chordata; class Mammalia; order Artiodactyla; family Monodontidae; genus Monodon; species Monodon monoceros. The sequence continues at coordinate 6,827,769 of NW_021703773.1, read as the reverse complement.
AAGGAGCCGACCCAACCACGGACCAGTGTAGAACTCGCCTTCCCTGGTGGGTTGAATAAATATATTAACAGCCAAAGGAAAGTCTTCAAAACCCAAATACCTGGGATGAGAAGAATCTATATTTTTCTTATGAAATCATGCTTTTTCGCCCTTATGCAGCTTCTCAGTGACCTTAGCCAGCTGTGCACACCGGGAACTGGCACAGACGCAGGGACTTGTGCCTAATGGGTGTGCCACATTTCTCAACTTGAGTTAAGTGCCTTGAAATGGCACCGGCTGAGAATGTCCTTATTAACACCGTGACCATGCTACTAAACTGTTTTCCCTTAATTTGATCTGAAATTTATTATATTAAACCTATTAAACAATTTCCTGAAATATACTGCCACAACAGTGTCTTTCTTTTTCACTTGCACATACAGAGTCAGTTGTCATTCAGCAATGGGAGGGAAAAAATAGCCTTTCTTATCTCTCATTTCTTATTTATTTAGAGTTCCCTCAGGCTTTTCAGTGTTACCCAAAAGAAGCTGCCTTGCTCTTAGTAATTCAGTTCTTCAAATATCATGGAAATTGGCTTTAGGATGCAATGCATGAAAACGCAAAAAGGAAAAGCTTACTTTGGTTATCCCCAAATTAAAGCAGTTCATAAAAAGGAATTTTTTTTAAAATTTTTTAATTTTTTGGTTTCTGTGAACAAGTTCCTGTTCTCAAAGTCTTTTTTTAAAAAAGATCTTAAATTTTGGAGCTATTTGTTTTCCTGGCTCCCTGCATCATTCCTCCTCCTGAGTAAAATGCCCCAATCCCTTTTTCTTGCCCATCCCAAACTCAGCCATCTCAACTCCCATCCTGCACATTTTCAGCATCAAAACAGAACTCTTCAGTGGCCACTGTACTCTCCCTCAGTATCACAGGAGGCATCTGAGTGTCATTTATTCACCCATTCATTTATTATCTTATTCAACAAACTAATTAGAACCTGTTGAAAGCCAGATGCTAGGAAAATACAAAGGTTCATTCATTCTCTCACACTGTCCTAGGGATGGACCCCAACTGATTTTTCTGTTCCTAATTTTCTTTTTAATTTTATGTAATTTTTAAAGAATCTATCAATCGCATCTGGATTTCAAATTCATTACTTATGATTATTCATAATATATTTTAAAAATCTGTATATTTATGTCCTCTTTGTAAATTTCTACTCTGTAGCTACTTCCACCTTTTCGTTCTCCATTTTGTTTATTTGCATATTCTCTCTCTTTCTGTGGTTTTGTTTGTTTGTTTTGGTTAGCCCTGGCAGAAGTTTGTTTTAACAATCTTTTGGAAGAATCAGCTTTCCATTTGTTAATCTTCTTTACTGTTCATATATTGTCTAAATTTCATTGAGTCTTCTCTTACTTTTATTATTTTCTTGTTTCTTACTTCTTGTCCCTTTGGGTTTGATTTTTTTCTCCCTAACTTCCTGAATTGAGTGCCACCTTCCACCTTTCTTCTTTCTTGATAAATGGGTGTAAAACTCTACATTTCCCTTTAAGGACTGCTTTAGCTCTGTTGCACAAATTTGTCTTTTAACCCATTAATTATCATTTATTCTGAATACTTCCTATATTTCCTTTTATAACCTGAGAGATAACTCAGTAATTATTTAGTTTCCAAACATATTGGATTTTGCAAAAATAATACTTTTTGTGTTATAGTCATTCTTTGAAATTTATTGAGACTTCCTCTGTGTCAATATGGGAGCTTTTTTTTGAGGGGGGGTGGTCAATGTTTGTGTGTGCTTAAAAAATATTATCTCTCTTTATTGAGTGTGGATTATATTTATTAATATTCTTTTAGTCTTCAAAATCTCTGCTTTTCCTTCCTGTTTAATCTCCTAATTTCGAAATGAGGTGTAGAAATTCTCAGTAACTTATCTCTTTCTCTTAACATTCCATCCAGTTGATGCTTGATATATGTGAAGGTTATATTGTTAGGTGTATATTGTATATATAGCTGTTGTATGATACCTTGTATAAGAATGTAGTGTCCTTCTTTTAACATTATATTACTTTTGTCTTAAAGACTATTTAATCAGATCCTATGAAAACAACCCTCGATTTTCTTCGGTTCATTTTTGTTTGAGATATCACTTTGTATCTCTTTCTTTTTAACCATTTTCCTCTTATTTTAAGCATGTCTCCTGTTAGCAGTGTTTTTGCTTTGTTTTTAATTAAATCTTAGCTTTTTAATTGATATGTCTAGTCCATTTATAATTATTCTAATTATTTTTATACTAGAATTTTGTTCCATCATATAATTTCCATTAACTCCTTTTTTTTTCATTATTTTCTCCTGGGTCAAGTGCAAAAACGAATCCAGGCTAAAGTCAGAAGAGTCTTTACTTGAAAAGACTGTTACAATAAGGGGAGAAGGACAATTGCAATAGAGAGAATTCTCAGATCATGAGGTCTGCTAGCATCTTAAGGGTTAGGCAGAAAGGAATTTTCTCTTATAGGGAACAGTAAACAAGCCTACAAAGAACCAGGCATGGGGGAGTGGGATGAACAATTGAGCAGGAACCATCTTGATCAGCAGATACTCAGGAGGGGCCGTTAAGAAGGACTGCAGACTGTAGCCACACTGCCATCCTAGAATGGAGATTTTTCATTAGTCCTGTGTACTCTGTCAAACAAAAACTGTGTCCTTATATTAATTAGGTGATTTTTAAAACATTCTTTTCCTTGCTAAGAACATAACCATTGGCATATCGATTATGGTTTGAAAAACAATTATCCACATTTCAGACTGATTTATATCCAAAGTTATTCAGTTCCCCTTATTCTACTCTCTTCCTCAAAGTCACAGTCTTCAAACTGAGGAAAATTAAATTGCGCATAGTTTATCCAAACCCATGATTCTTTCAGAGGAATTCTTTTTTTAAAACTTTTTATTTATTTTTGGCCGTGCCACATGGCATGTAGGATCTTAGTTCCCCAACCAGGGACAGAACCTGTGCCCGCTGACCCGTGCCCCCTGCATTGGAAGCTCAGAGTCTTAACCACTAGACCGCCAGGGAATTCCCCAGAAGAGCTCTTCAAGTCAGTAGTGTAGCCTGTCTCTTGTCATCTGGATAAGGTGATTTCAATGGGCTTATCCAGCCCTGCCCAAGCTTTTAGTATCTCTTATTTCTTCACCAGTCTCCTGGTATGCACATTGCAGGCAAAATCACCTGTCTACAGAGCAAGTCAAAGAACATCCCCTCCTTACTTATAAACCAATGCATCTCCTATAGGTACTTTCAGACATGGCTCCAAACTACTTATGCCTACCTCAGTACTATTACTGCCCTCTCCCGTCACTACTTACTGCACCAAATACCTTTCTGTTCCTCAGACATGCCCTACCTCTTGGTCTTTATACATGCCCTGGCTCTTCTCTCTTCCCTACCCATGTGACACAATAAAAAAATACATAGATGTTGGATAAATCATGACAGAATTCAAATCCCAGCTCTGCCAATTACAAGTTATATAATTGCTCACAAATTACTCAGCGTAATTGACCTTTAATTTCATCTATAAAATGAAAATAAAATACTTAATTGGATGTCTGAGAAGATGAAATCAATTAATAGACATAAATCATTTATTATTATGATTACCCTAATAAGTACTCAATCAATATTTGTTTAATCAATTCACACCATAGCAAGCAATAATTCCAGGTATTTACTTCATCAACATCTACCTGTTTGCTCTTATTCCAAGCAATACAATCTATCAATCAGTAATTTACTATATTATCATGTTGCATTATTGAGCTTTCCAAGCACACGACTTACATCAGCATTATATATATACGTATATATATATTTTATCCCTTCATAATTTTTAGGAGAGTGTTAATAAAATGTAGGTAATTAATATCTAAGTGTTTCTATAATTATCCATATCTGCACTGCTCACTGCATTCTATTTTCCAGCCTCCATCCTCTATGATTTTAGTTCTGGACATCATTTCAGATAAACTATTTTGTCCACTAAATATATCCATGGAAGTCATAAAACAAGGTTTTAAATTGTAGCATTTTAAATGTTCATCTTGTAGAGAAGAAGGGAAACAAATTTTGATAAAATTTTACTCTGGGACTGTGCGTCTTGTGGAGCAGGTAACCCACTTCATACTGTTACCACATACAGCCATCTATCCATTCTGCAAGTAATTGCTGGCCCTGGGAATGATTGATTGACAAGAAAATCTTGGTTACTAGACCTCTTTTGGTTCACAGTCTGGCATTGAAGGTACACATTGAACAACTAATTACAGCAAAGTATGGTAAATGTTGGGAGAAAGTGTGTCTCAGGTCAGTGGGAACAGAGAGCAGAGGCATCCACCTGAAAACAGCATTTGGGATTCAAGCCCCAGTAGCTATTTCCCAAGAAACTCTTCCAGAAAACCTGTTTATTGCAGTTAAGCAGTTCCAAATCCTGAAAAAGGAAAGATGATTTTTAAAAAATCCCTTAATCACTTAAAGCATCATCTCAACCATCTAATTCTCCCTGGAGCTCCTGGTAATTGTAGCACATTTTCTCCCTCAGTTGTCAATGAAAAAAATCCTGTTGTAGGTCATCACTGCCCTATTGTTAGACCAGGATTTTTTTTTAAAACAAATCAGCCAAAACAAAAGGCCTGCTGCAGCTTAGGTACTGGAGGAGGTACATTCTGCCTGGTCCAAGGTGTTGTCAGCAGAGAGCGAAATCCACACTAAAAAAGCAGCCTGTCTTGGGAGGTAGCAACACCACTGTGATAGACGCAATTAAAGCAGAAACCGAGATACTCATTGTTCAGGGATGCGAGGGAATGGACTTATCCACAGAGCCAGAAGTTGAAAGGATGATCAGTCCCTAATGACCACAGTCTTGCAAATTCGGATATAAATTTATATATATTAAATATTTAACACATTAAATATTATATATATGCATATATATAATGTGTGTAATGGGAGTTACGGGAATCCAAAGGAACAAAAGATTTTCATTTAAAGGTAATAGAGAAAGCTTTATGGACAAAGCAGTATTTGACCTGTATGAAAAGTTATGAAAAAATTTCAGTGATGTCAGAAAGGAAGATACAGAACATGTTTAGATCTTCCTGAGCCATTCTAGCTCGAGCAAGAGACTTTTGCGGGTTTTTTGACTGAGATAAGCATAGAAAGAAAAATCCAATTGTAAAGGCACCCAAGTAAGGGGCAGGACTCTCAGATTCTGAATTGTGTTCCTTCAAAAGAATCTGACTCACATTCTATCCTCATTCTTTCCAGAGGATATTCCTTTGGTCTGGAACTAACAAATATTTATTTTGGAACTGAAACTATTTCTACGTTGAAATGACTTCTTAGTGGGATTGAGGACTTGAAATCTTCCCTGAAATCAATTTCAAACACGTGAGTAGGTGTCTCCCTCATATATGTCTTCATGTGTTTTCATTCATCATTAGAGAAGACCTGATGTAGAATACTGTCCACAGTCCCTTTAGCATCGTGGATGGAGCAGAATCAAAGTGGCTTTTGACCAGAAGGGACAGATATCCTCTCATCTGAACTTACCTGTCAGTAAAATTGTTGGCATGATTCCGGATACAGTGCTGAGCTTAAGAGGACATCACAGATTTCTACTCTTATTGCTTTCCTGGAAGCAGATACCAACTGTAGCTACCAGTTATTACTTGTACTTTACCAGCAATGTCAGAAGCCCTGCCTGACAAACATTTTTTTAAATGGGGATATATTTTCTAGAATATCTAAGATCTGCAGTGTCGTTTTACCAAACTGAAGCCAATACGGCTAAAAGAGACCTCTGAGAATTTATAGAGTAAAATTATCCACGTACAAACACATGGTATCTCATACAATAATCTTTCAATAGCATGTCTTAAAACAGCTACAAAAATAAGTTGAATTCGCTGATAATATATTAGTTAATGAAAACCCAGAGGTGGAACCCAGAGCATAATTGCCGTGCAGTACTGAAATGATGAGCAAGAGAGTGCTGAGTAATCCGGACATTTGGACTCCTCCAAATGGAAGATGCAGTCTTGCTTTTTAATGCTTTGGAATGGATGATAAATGTAATTCATTCAACTTGCCCCAAATATTTATTGAAGCATTGTCTTACACACTGAGAATATGGCTGCAAAACAAAAACAAAAAACACAACAGAAATGTCTCTGCCCGCATGCGACTTACATTCCAGTGCGAAGATGTTGGCAGTAAATAAAACAGGCCAATAAAGAGTAGGTCAGGGGAATTCCCTGGCAGTCCAGTGGTTAGGACTCCACACTTGCAGTGCTGAAGGTGTGGGTTCAATCCTTGGTTAGGAACAAAAATCCCTTACACCGCGAGGCGGGGCCAAAAAAAAAGAATAAGTCAGATGGTGATCAAAGCTGTGGAGAAACAGAAAGCCAAGAGTAAGGATAAGGATACCAAGGCGGCAGGGGGAGTGGGAACTGTCATTTCACGTCAGGTTGTCAGTCCAGGCATTACTGATTTAATGGCACATGAGCTGAAAGCCAAGCAATGAAGCCAAATTACAGTTGATCCTTGAACAAAAAAGGGTGCCAATGCCCATGCAGTCAAAAATCCTCATATAATGTTGCAGTTGGCCCTCCATATCCATGGTTCTGCATAAGTGGACTTTTGCAATTCAAACCCATGTTGTTCAAAGGCCAGTCATGTTATCTGTAAGGAGAGAATGCCTGGCGGAGGACACAGCACCGTCAAACATCTCAAGGTGAGAATGTGTTTGGTGTGTTCAAGAAGCATCAAGGAGACTAGTGTGGCCAGAATAGAATGACCAGGGAGGACAGGTGAAGGTGGTGAGATGAGTAAGGTTGCAGGCGAGCCAGCTCACCTGGGCCCCTACACTCATTGTCAAGTTTGGCTTTTATGCTGAGTGAGATGGGGGTACATCACAGAATTTAGAGTGAGGAAAGGACATGGTCCCGCCTGGGTTCTGAAAAGACAACTGTGCCTGTTGCATTGAGAATAGAGTGCGGGTGAGGATTGGGTATTGGGAGGGGCAGAAGCAGGGGGACTCATAAGGAAGCCATCGCAGTAACACAGTGGAAGATGATGGTTTCAGGTAGGGAACAAAGAGGAAATGGTGAGCGTTAGCCAGATTCTGTATATATTTGATGGCAAGGATTTGCTCTGTGTTGCATGTAAGTTATGATAAAAGAGGAGTCAAGGAAGATTCTGCCTTAAGGATGAAGTTGCCACCAGCTGAGATAAAGAAGACTGGGAGAGGAGCATCTTTGGAGAAAGGGAAATCACAGACTTTGATTGGAGGCATGTCAAGTGTGAAGTGCTTACTCAGCATCAAACTATATGTGTTATAGGTAGCCAAGAGGAAAGAAGCATTAAAAATTGGAAGTAGAGGGCTTCCCTGGTGGCGCAGTGGTTGAGAGTCCGCCTGCCGATGCAGGGGACACGGCTTCGTGCCCCAGTCTGGGAAGATCCCACATGCCGCGGAGCGGCTGGGCCCGTGAGCCATGGCCGCTGAGCCTGCGCGTCTGGAGCCTGTGCTCCACAACGGGAGAGGCCACAACAGTGAGAGGCCCGCGTACCGCAAAAAAAAAAAAAAAAAAAAAAAAAATTGGAAGTAGAGTTCATGGTCAGAGATGTAACTTTGCACATCAGCAAGAGGATGGCATTTAAAGCTCTGAGACCAGATAAGTCGTCAAAGGAATGGTGTAGGGAAAAAAAGGGAAGTGTGTCCAGGAGAAGAGGAAGAACTCATCAAGTTGAGAAAGAAATCCCCAGAGTACTTATGATCACAGTAGAACCTGTGTAGAGTCCTTCTGTTTTTAGAATATATTTGTCATTCCCAGTAGACGCTTCTGATGCCAGTTACTCCTGGATGATTCACTCAGTACAGATTCTTACGCACCTACTGTGCACAGTGCTTTTTATTCCTCCACCAAAGCGTTCCTCCACCAGCACAGTATGTGCATATCCTTTCAGACTGTTGGACAAAGACGGGATAATGAGCATAGGCAAAGGTTCACTCTTATCACAGTTGAGTCTTTTAATGGCTCAATCTTCGTACTAGCTTAGTGTGCAGTAGTTAGTTTGCTGGGGAAAAAAATGACCACACTTCAGAAAGTGAAGCACAAAGCCCAAATAATGGGATAAGGGGGAAGGCATAGATGAGTTAATGAAGACTAGTCTAGAAAAACCAAGACCCCGTCTCCCCGTTCCTTCAGCAATGTGCTGCAGTAGGCTGATTTTCTTTAGGCTCTGGAAACATTAATTCAATAAATTACTTCTATTCATTATTGTAATTATAAATTCATGACTGCAATTTTCAAGTCATCTTTTTTCCCACCCTCTGCTCAGGTGACATCTGAGTGCTATTGATTGTAAATGTCAAATTAAGTTTCTAGGCATATTTTCCTTGTGTTGGGATCAATACATAACTTGAAGACGTCCTTTGATAGGACATTGAAAGTTATTCCTCACCCATGTGACATTTTGGCTGTTTTCCTCCCTGAATATTTTAGTTAGATTGGCAGCTTTCACTTCCTGGATGTTTCCAGAGAAATATGGTCCTTCTTTGTAAACCTGAACTTCCAAACTAACAAAAAAAAATATGGGATCTTGAATCACATGCATATTAATTTAACTTTGAGTAAACATGAAAATCCAAATATATAAAAGCTGATTAAGGTGCCCCAACTCTGTTAATTATTTATTGATTTTTTTTACAAAAGTATTCTTAGTTTTCCAATTTTCAATAATTTAATATAGAATCCCTTCAGTCATTTGAAAATGCTTTACTTACAGGTTTGCAAGGACTCAGATTTTACATAGAGAAGTCTTTCCAATGAGTCATAAACTTTAAGGAATTTAGAAAACTGTATTTGCTTAAAACATGGCTTTCATATTTTAATCACTTATTCATTCATTTATTTACTCATTCAGTCACTTACCTGTAAGTTGGTGCAACCACTGTGGAAAACAGTATGTAGTTTCCTCAAAAAATTAAATATAGAACTACCCTATGATTTGGCAATCCTGCTTCTAGGTATGTATCCAAAGAAAATAAAATCACTATCTTGAAGAGATATTTGCACCCCCATGTTCTCTTCAACATTATTCACAGTAGCCAATATATGGAAACAATCTAAGTATCCATTGGGTGTGTGTGTGTGTGTGTATATGTGTGTGTATATATATTTATATTTACGGAAAAACACAAACGAACTTTTTGGCCAACTCCATACACACACACACACACACACACACACACACACACACATATATGCAATGGGATATTATTCAGCTTTCAAAAAACGAAGAAAATCCTTCCATTTGTGACAACATGGAGGACATTATGCTGAGTGGAATAAGCCAGACACAGAAACACAAATATTTTATGGTTTCACTTATATGTCAAATTTTAAAAAGCCAAATTCATAGTAATAGAGAGTAGAATAGTGGTTATCAGTGGCTAGAGTATAGCAGAAAAGGGGATATTTTAAAAGAAAGAAAGGAAGTAGAATGGTGGTTGCTAGGCGGTCACTAGGTAGCTCTGGTTCCCTCCATAGGCATTTTTGGGTACCATGGTGCATCCTTGCTCTCACTGATACTCGGGGAGTGATACGTAATGAACCCAGGGGCCGATGCAACTAAGATGATGGAAGCCATTGAAGATAGCAATTGGTACTGTTTGAAGAAACGAAAAAAGGAAAATACCACCTTTATTGTCATATGGCTCCTCATCTTCTCTTCCCATCCACCAGGATCTTCTCCCTTCTCTCATTCCATAGCATCTTGGGTTTGCTCCTCCCAATGAGTCAGTGGACGTGTAGGGTATATTTGAGCCAATGCTTGTCAAAAATCTGTGTGGAGGAAAAATAAATGGGTTCTAATGGGAAGCCCTGGCTTGTGTCCTCATCAAAGAACAAAGATACAAAAATCATGCTTAGTGCGCCTTTCACTAAAATGGGACATTGCAGTTTTTAAAGACTTCAGATAATTTAAAATTAAATTCTCACAGCAGTCTTTTGAGGTAAAAAGATGCAGAATAGTGTAACAAAAAGAAAATGGAACTGGATTCAAAGAGATCAAGGGTCTATTCCAGCTGACTGCATATCAGGTGTGGGGCCTTAAGCCCTACACATATAAATGCTTTTACATCTCATCTTCTTCATCTATAAGACAGGGATTCAATTTTTTATCATCTGTAAAATAGGGATTAAAAGGATCTTTCCCTTGTAGAGTAAGAATTAAATAAGAAACCTCTGAACCCCATAAAAATGTTGACTGTATATTCATTCAAAAATATTTATGGAGCATCTACTGTGTGCCAAGCACTATTCTCGGCCCAGAGATACAACAGTTAATGATAAAGTCAGAATCCTTGTGCTCTTGTTTTTGTTTCATATCTGTATGTAGGTGTGTATGTAGGTAAATAATCAAAATGTACAGTACATAGTATGTCAGATGTGTAAGTATGGAGAAAAATAATTCAAGGAGTGTGGAGGGAAAGAGCGTGGAAGGAAGAGGAGCTGCAGTATTTTTGTTTTTGAATTTTATTTTATTCTTTTCATACAGCTGGTTCTTATTAGTTATCCATTTTATACATATTAATGTATATATGTCAATCCCAATCTCCCAATTCATCACAGTTTTAAATTGGGCAATTTAAGCCTGCAAGGCCTTTTGGACAGTTATCAGACCTACAGCTTTAACTCTGAAAGGGGCAGATATGGGAGCAGAGGAGTTACATGGTGGGACATGTGGATTAATTCGCTTTCCCCCATTTTGCTGGTCAAAGAACTGAATCTTGGGGAAGTTGAGAAATTTCCGAAGATTATGTGTTTGATTCAACCCAGGACGGAAATCAAAAAACTTCCAGCCTCTCATTGAGAAGAGATGAACGAGGTAAGATCTGCTCACTGTGTGTGTGAATTCAAGTCAGGCAGGAAGTAGGTATAACACTGCTTTGGCAACCAAGACCCTTCAGAACGCATATGCCGACGCCATGTGGGAGCCCATCTATGAGAATGACACTCCAGTGAGAAGAAAACAGCCAAAGGGTTGGCTCTGCCCTCATCTAGTTCAGTCACACCACTGCGTACCTCTCAAACTGGCAATCTAGCCACTAACAGCATCTTACTCTCCTACGCAATTCTGTATTATGGAAATGGCCAGCTATTTCTGGATACTTAAAGCCTGGTTGCAAATAGTGGTAACTATAGTTCCTAACACCCTGTAAGCAAGACATTTCTAAAGCAGCCATCAAAAATACATATTTATTTAGTTATTGAGAATGTAAAAGCAATCCCTTCCTTCTGCCTGTGGGAAGCATCATTTTTCCAACTGCAGTTTGTTCATAGAAGAGCAATATTTGTGCCAAGAACTCAAGTGAAACAAATGTCCTCCTTGATGGGAAGTGTCCACACTAATTTGGAGCTGTAAAATAAGAATTTGAAATTCACCTTTCTGCGACTTGGCATTTGCAACTTCTACATAATTTAACTCATGCTGAGCTACATGAAAGGGCTCAGCAGATAGCACTACATGGTAAAGTACCAGGCTGATGCTCAGAAATTTCCACCTCACCTTTTCAAAGGTGCTTATTTCTGGAGTGTGCTGTTAGGCATCCTATCATCCTTCTTTCTTTGAAATGTCACCCTTGTTCTATCAAAGGCTCCTGTCTGCATGTCTGACTAGCTTTGCAAATGTCTGACAGAAAATTGTCAGAGGAAGCTATAAAGGGAGACGCCTTTTGTCTCTAAGTGGAGAAGATGGTGATTTTGGGACAAAACAGATTGACTGAACAAATGCTAGGAGAGTTCACCAGCTCTTTGAAAAGGCATGAAGATAATGCCAGAGGGTTGAACATTTTCCCAGTCCTACTGGCTTCGTGTACTTCTCTTAACACTACCTCTATCCAGCAACTCCAGACAAGCTCTCTAGAGCTTCCCAGGACTCTGACAGCTTGTGTTCAAGATTTCCTAAGACTATAATAGACAAAAGAGACCCCCGCGAATGAGGTAGATTTCCATCACAAATAGACTGATCTTTAACACAGAAAACAGTCATGTGGAATTTATTGTACAACCTTCAAAGAGAAGGCTCTAAGTTGGCAGATCCAGCAGTCAGGGTGGAAAAATCAGAAGCCCCTCTGTGTTCCCAACGCCTTTCTTATGAATTCCTGTTGAACCTCTGAGCAGCACCATAGGAGTGAAGGCTGCCAGCCTTCCAGGGGTCCCACCAGCACAGAATCTCAGTCATGGGAGCAAGTGACCTGTAGCATCGACCTACTTGTTCTAGGCTTCAGACACCTACGACCTCCCTGCTGAGTGGTTGCACGTTCCACCAATGCCACCCTGTTCTAGCCTTCCACATGGGAGAAAGGAAATACCCAACTCCAGCTCACTGTAAGCAACCTGTCCCACACAAGGGGGGAGAACAGAAAGCTGGGCAACACTTGTGAAGTTCACAGTCACTTAAAGACTGAGACCTAATCACAGGACTACAGAATGCTCCTCTCCCCGTACCTCACTACCACACGATTTACAGCAGTTCATTTACCTGGCACGTCATATCCAGCACTCAAAAAGAAAATTACAAGGCATCCCAAAAGGCAAAAACCGCAACTTGAAGAGACAGAACAAACGTTAGAGCCAGACACAGAAGAGACGCTGGAATCATCAGGCCAGGAATTTAAAACAACTATGATTACTGTGCTGAGGGCTGTAATGGACAAAGTAGACAGCATAGAAGAACAGATGAGCAATGCAAGCAGAGAGACAGCAATCCTAAGAAAACTCTTGTGCTATGTATCTTTTTTACTTTCCAGAGCCATGGAATCCAAAAAGGAGATGAACCAACTTTGAGCAATGTTCTCCTTTCCGAATGTGGCAGAATCCAGTTCTTCACTGACAGCAGAATATTGACAGCCATTCATTCATTCAACAAGTATTATGGAGCGCTTGCAATTTGCTCTGCTTTGTGCTTAGAAGCTGGAGATACAAGGAGGAATATGATCCTGCTCAGAAAGGTCTCAGTGTAACGAGGGCTACCGGACTGCAGCATTTATACATATCAAAACGAGTTGATGTCAAAAATATCGTGGTTCCAGGGTCAGGAGTGATATTGGGATCAAATTCCCAGGGGAGGCGATATTTGAGCACAATTTTATCAAGTAGGATTTTATCAATGAGGGAGGTTTGCCTTTGTCTTTCTGGGGGTAGCAGCATCTCTGTGCTGGAGGAGAGGAGAGAAAGAGGGCAGTCCTGGGGGACATTCCAAGCCGAAAAAGATCAGGTGAAAAGATGAAATAGTTGCAGTGAGGACTGAAATTCCATTGCGATGCTAGAGCACAAGACAGAAGAGAAACACGTGCTGGGATTGAGAGCAGTGTCTATATTTCTACAAACCAGCAAGATGATTTGAGTTCAAGAGTGTGGCATGATTTTCCTGAGAGTCAGAAGTAACTCTTGGCCTCACCCTTCACCCAGCTCCTCCGAGATCTCTGAAAACACTCAGGAACAATGTGCAAATGTGGCATTTCCAATTAAGTATAAAGAGCACTGTCATGGTTCTCAAGGAATGGGACTCCCATCAGAATCTAACCACTGAACAGGTATTGCTCTGTTGCATATGGCTAAAGATGAGTCATTTTCTTGGGATTCTCCATCCTCACCATTAAAATGCACATAATGAGAGAGGGAGCGGGGCATAGAATTTTCTCTGTGTTATCGATGATTCAGTACATAAGTAGAACAAAACAGAGTCAATTTAAATATGTAGTTTTCCTCTCTACCTGTCTAAGAAAAGTGATTGTTTCTAGAAACTGACATCAACTCTGACATACACAGAATAAGAGCTTGCTTGTCCTATTATGTGTGAATCCAGCTGTAATCCTCTGGTTTCGTCTGGAAAGCTAAGTCAGATATTACAAGGGACCTTTAGATTGCCAGCAGTCAGAAATGGGTACAACACAAACATATTAAGGGCAGGCAATTAAATGCAAACAAACGCTACTGCAGTTTTCTCCTAAGGAGATATAACTAGACGGCCAAGTAGACTGCTTTCGGATTACTTGGATTAAGTGTTGCATTCTTGAAAGCTGAGTGACTTTCTGGCATTTCATTCCCTTGGAAACCGTGAGCTTCCACTGTTACAAGCTATGCAGATCCTCTCATATGCTTTGCACATTTTTCGACTGTGTTTCTAAGACAGAATCACAGCACTTGAAAAAGGACATCGACAAGAATGAAGAGCAAGGATTAAGGTCAGAGAGTTCTGGCTGATTGGGAAAACTTGGGCAAGTAGCATCATTATTGCAACCGCAAAATCCAGAGAGCCTCACAGACCAAAGAGCATGAACACTCATTCTTTTTTTTTTTTAATGTCTTTATTGGAGTATACAATGGTGTGTTAGTTTCTGCTGTATAACAAAGTGAATCAGCTACACATATACATATATCCCCGTATCTCCTCCCTCTTGCGTGAACACTCATTCTTGCTTGTAAAGTGACTTTGAGTACTTAATAAGCTGTACAGCCGCACTAAACAGCCTCTGCAATAGTTAACTCAAGACCTTTTCCTTAGCTCTCATTTTTGCCCACTTTCCAGCCCATGAGACCTTGGGAAATAACCTTTATTTACCATGTTTTTAGCTTCATACTGAGTTGAAAGTCACCTCCCGAGAGGAAACACTCCCGAGATTTCACCTGTGTCTTATTAATAACGTTTTCCATTTACAGAAATAAAATCAAGCATCTAAATAAGGAACCACACTGCATCCATAATAAAAGATAAAAAAGAAGAAAGCCAGGACGATGCTGGTGGCAGAGATTAGAAAAGCAAAAAATGAGTGGCCGTTGACTTCCTGGCTGAACTAGCCAGATCCCCCGGAGAGTTGGAGCCTCAATTACAACACAAACTTGATGGAGTCAAGAGTCACCTGTCAAATACATGGGCATACAGCTATCAACTGGGTGCAGACATCCTGACTTAACTGCTCTGATTTAAGCTGGAAGTGTTCTGTTAAAATTCTGAGTCTTCTGGGACTGATTGTTGTAGCTGGCATGCCCTGGGAGAGAAAGCAATCTGTCTTCTTAACAAGGTTGGTCCTTAGCAAAATGATGACATGGGGAAGTTGAGATTGTATTCCTATCCACTTCTCTCATAAGTTGGCCACCAGGCTCAGACATCCATTGATCTTTTTTTAAGGGCCCAGGGAAGTGTGTCCAACACAGACTGAACTGATAAGATTTGAACTGACTGGTTCACGTCCTGAACATCCAACACCAACTTCCTCTTCTGCATTTTTTATCCAAGCCTGTGTTCACTAAGTGAACTTAATGAATTGGTTTAATGGAATCACATTAATTTCTTTTAATGTGAATGTGTAAACCCTGGTGGTATATTGGCACTTCTATTACATGCTTTCTGGAGGCTTTCCTTAATCTCCACATGGGATTTTCAGAATTGCGGCAAAACAATCAGTTTGATGTGGGAAATATTTGGAGTAAAGGAGTGTTGTTTTGTTGCCCATCTTTGACCACCAGATTGGGGTGTTGGGAGCTGTCTGAAGATGGTCTCGAACTGTACCAGTCAAGAGGACAGCCTAAGGGAGCCTTATACCAGGGGGCAGCAAACTCTGGCTGTAAACAAAGGGATAGTAAATATTTTAGGCTTTGCAGGCTGCATCGTCTCTGTTGTAAGTACTCAACTCTGCCATTGTAGTGGGAGGCGCTATCAGCAATACATACTACGCGGAAGTGGCTGTATTCCAAGAAAATATTTTTTACAAAAATAAGCAGTGGTCCATATTGACCCCACAGTCTATAGTCTGCTGATCTCTGTTTTATACTAATCAAAGGAAGACACCAGTTACCCATCTGCCCCAGATTCAACATCCAGACGCTTGGGAGAAAATAACAAAATTATTCTTTTTGAAGCAAGAGACTGTTTGTCTCAAGTGACATTTTGCACAAGATTTAGAAGAAGGCAGGCTTGGAGAAACAACTACTTCTTTACACTCTCAAGGTTGGTGCGGGGCGCCAGGTGCAGGGTGCGGTCCATGTATGTGGCTGCTGATCTGCTGGCTCACCTTGTTGGTTTGTGACGGTGGCTGAGCCCCCAGCTTCTCTAGCACCTGCCAGACCTCCTCCTTCAGTTGTTCCGAATCCTGGCCAGGTTTACGTGCAGCGCTGTGGAGAAGGAAATCAGCTCCTTCTGCAGAAGTTCACTTGCATCAGTGACCCGGAGGTGGTGAGAGGCCGATGCAGGTTCCACTTTGTCCTCAGAGGATGCAGCTTGCCTTGTGAGTAGGTCCTGTTCATCCCGCTCTCCCCACTTTGCATTATCTCTCCTTCCCAGCTGTCAGCCCTGCTAACTTCAGGCCCAGCTGCAAATGTAGAAATACTGCCTTACATGGACTCTTTAACCAGCTCCCTCAACTGCATCAGGGCAAACTCTTAGAATCAACTGCCTACTTCAGATCAGTCCCAGTGATTCTGTTTTTCTCATCAATTCCTAATTGATGTGTCATCCCAACCTAAGAAATTTCCCATTCAGAGAAAGGAAACCCAAGGGTTAACAATGGAAAGTACTATGTTTTTAAATATCATAATAATAGTGATACTCATTTCTACTTTGTGAAGGTCACGCAATTCCATTCAACCCTGAGATTCTGTAAATGCTGAACTCTGTAATGATGTTGACCTGTTTGTTCACATATGGCGTGGACTCTGATTTTATTTTCTTCTCTTCTGGGACCAATGATACACATTAGTGAGGTGGCTAGTGGGAGCCCTGTGTAGCAGCCTCTTGCCCCAAAACTAAGCAAAGCCATCTGGCCCTTAGAGGAATTGAACCCACATCGTTGACCTCAATTAGCACCAGACTTTAACCAACTGCAGAAATAAAAGCTGTAATCAATCCAATTGTCCTCTCTCGAGCTATTCCTAATTGCAATATTCTGTTCTTATTGACCTTCTGAAACCCAAATGTTCACATTCTTCAGCAAGCAACATTGAAGACATAAGAGCACCATCACTATTACAGCTTTAAGGGTTGCAAGAGATTGTATTTTCAACTGCCTCATCGTAGCTCTATCTCCCCCAAATCCATGCCACATTACATAAGGAAAGGACTTCTCAGAGACATGAAGTCACACACCCATTTAGTGAATGGGAATTCATGTCCATGACCTCTCTTTCCAGCCCTCCTTCCCTCTCTCTATGCTCCTGCTTGGCTCCTTGGAGAAGGAAAGCATCCTTTCAGTTACATTTTGCTCATGTTCAGTGAGTTAATTTTTTGGATTTGATGATAATTTTCAATGTAGAATATTTTCAAGTCTCATTCATTTGAGTCATTGGACCAGCTGCATTTTTTTCTATACTTTCTGCTGTTCTTAATTTCAACTTTGATAACATTTAGAAGATGGAGGGAAGTGTCTTATTGTAAGTAATAATCCTTTAACTACCTACTCGCTCCTGCTGGTTATAGCGGTTTGTCTCCTAGACTCGGGGCATTGACTCTAAATGGTTCTCAACAAGTATCCCACACATATGCTTCTTAATGGATCAGCTCATTGGTGTTTGTTTCTACTGTCCTATAGACCAGCTCCGATAAGAGCTACATCTTAATGGATAAAGGTCACAGGAGAAAGATTGTTTGTTGTTTCTAAAGTTTCTTTTTCCATTTTAGCTCCCGTAACATCTCTATTAAAACCAGTAGTGCTTTTAGTTGAACATCTTTGTGGGATCCATTTATAGATACAGACAGATGAGTGCCAGTCTGAAGAGTGTGTGGAATGATTTGGTTGATGTGTCAACTGCTGCGGTTTTGTAAATGGGTTTTTCATAGTGTGGTTGGCTGAAAATGGCCCCCAGGGATATCGGGTCCTCATTCTTGGAACCTGTAAATGTTACCTTATTGGAGAGAAGAGTCTTTGCAGCTGCAGTGAAGTTAAGGATCTCGAAAGTGGGAGATCACCTTGGCTTAACTGTGTGGACCCTAAATGCAATCACAAGTGTCCTTATAAGAGAGAGGCAGAGGAAGACTAGACACACAGAAGAGAAGATGCTGTGAAGATGGAAACAGAGATTGGAGTGATGCAGCCACAACCAAGAAGTGCTGGCAGCCACCAGAAACTGGAGGAAGTATAGAATAGGTTCTCCTCTAGAGGCTGTGGGGGGAGCAGAGCCCTGCCAACATCCCGATTCTGGTCCAGTGATGCTGATTTCAGACTTCTGGCCTCCAGAACTGTGAGACAGTAAATGTCTGTTGTTTTAAACCACCAAGTTTGTGGTGATTTGTTACAGCAGCCTCAGGAAACTAATACACAAAGTTCGGCATAAGTTAGTAATTTTCTGTAGGATTGATCACGCAGAGCTGACGGGCAGCTCCTCCCAACCTGGAACACCAAAATCCCAACTGAGATTTTGTTTGGCTCGTGTGGACACTGACTGGTCTCCTTAGGAAAACCAGCATACAGCCATGCTTCCCGTTATCACATACCTGGATCCCAGCAAAGAGAGTTTTGATGTTAATTTCTTCATCAGATACTCAAGATAGAGTATCAAATCTCCCTGGCCCCAGAGTCTTTGCCCAGTAAAACTCTTCAATGCCAAACATTATTCTTAAGGTGTGATAGTTATCATGGTTTTCTGGCACAAAGATGACAGAATAATGTATTTTTGCCCTCTCTTCTCAGAACTGGTCCCCAAGCCAAAAGGGTAAGAACAGAAATTCAATACTTGTTAGTTGATTTCTGTATATTAAGAAGGGCAGGAAGTATCCCATGGACATGTGGGAAGATGTTTAGACACTGGTGACTGCAGAGCTCAGTTTTCCGAAGTAGGTGCCATATGCCATATGTTAAGTAGGTGCCCGAAGTAGGGATGTTGAGCAAACTCAACAATCCCATTGTGGTAAAAAATAGGCTTAAAAGTAGAAGCTTCCGTCTTTCATTTTTATTTCATTTCCCCACTGGAGAAAGTCAGGAAGGTGGACTACACAAACAAGCCAGGTTTACAGCAGACTGTTTGCAGGTAAGCCAGAGTAGAGACAATAAAATATGAATTTGGAGCAATACTGCAGCTGCTGATCTCTGTTGGGTGGGAGAAGAAAGGTAAACATTTCACAGGAAAAACCCTGTCACTAAGGACTTCTCTTGAAATCAAGGAAAATCGCTGCTGTCCCAGAATAGAGACCAAACTCCTCCACACCTGACATAGTTAAGTTGGGAAGAAAAACACACCTCCTTCAAACATAAAATAATTAAGAAAATGATTCCAACACACAATTAATCAAGGCAAACCTATACTATATAGTGAAGTTTAGAAACAAAAAAGAAATTAAAAAATTATAAAATAAAATATGACAAAGTAGAAACTAAAAAGTTTGTAAAGGTGTCAAAAGTAAGATAAGTGTCAGCATTCTCTTAAAAGAGTTTCCACAGAGTAGATTAAAGCCATTAAAACTAATAACCATTAAATGATTAGTAATTAACCAAAAAAAGTGATGAAACAATCACCTTTTAAAAACAAAGACCTGCTGAAAGCAGAAATGTCAGCGTTTAGGATATATTAGGCAAAGAACATTGGGAGAAGAAAAGTGAGCTGGTGGAACTAAGGAAAGAAGTGGGAAAGAAAAAACTGTGGTGGAGATGAAGTTCTCTTTGGAAGCTGGAGAAGAGATGCTTAACTAAAATGCAGCAAACTAATGGTGGACAGAATTGAGCAATATGAGCAAATGGAAATGAGAAGAACTGAAAAGGATTAGAGAAAAAAATGACACAACAAGGTATATCGAATTGAAATTTATCAAACTTTATAATTTGATAACAGAGATGGACCTTCTCTCTAATTGCATAATATGGTTACATATGAAACCTCAAAGAAAACCACAATAATTTCTCCCAATTAGAAAGACTAAAGGCAACATTCTTTGATAAGAATATTATAAAACTAAACATTAATAGTAAATGTGAACATAAAAGAACCTTCCAACTAGAAGCTGGAATAATTCCTCTGAAGTAAAGTTTGAGTCAAATTGGCGATCACAAGTGAAATTTCAGAATACCTAAAAATAATGATGATGAAAATGCTGTATAGCACAACATCCTTTACATTATACAGTCTTCCAGGGGAAGATCAGAAGAGAAAAAAAAAAAGGATTAGAAGAAAAGTAGAAGAGGAAGAAACACTTCCCAACTCAATTTTATGAGTCCACTATTACCATGATATCAAAAATCAAACACAAGACACTAAAAGAAAATCACAGAAAAGATTTCTTCTGAGCTTAACACACAAATATTCAACAAACTATTAGCAAGCCTAATTCAACAATGTCAAAAACAAATAAACATTGTGACTAAGTGGGATTTATTCCAGGTATGCAAGGCTGGTTCAACATTAGAAAATCAATGTAAAGATTTCATCTAAAGAAATCCACTAAAGAAGAAAAATCATATGATCATATCAATTGACATAGTAAAAGCATTTGAAAAAACCCAACTCAGTCATGAGAAAATCTCAGTCAGCAAGTCAGGAAGAGGAGAACTACCTCATATTGATAAAGAGCATCTATGAAAACCCTACAGCTAGTGTTATGCTAAATGTGAAACACTGAAGACTTTCTCCCTGAGGTCAGGAGCAAGGCAAGATGTCTGCCCTTATCACTATTATTCAACATAGTACTAGAAGTTTTACTTGCTACTATAAGGCAAGAAAAATAAATAAAAGGCATGCAGATTGGAAAGAGAGAGAGAAAACTGTCCCTGTTGCCAGATGACATTATCGTCTATGTAGAAAACCCAAAACTCCTAGAAATAATAGAGTCGGCCATGTCACAGCATACAATATCAACATATAATAATCATATCTATGTACTGACAACTTACATGTGGAAACCAAAGTTAAAATCATAATACCATTTATAATCATGCCAAAGAAAGTCAAATCACTTAGGTATATACTGAGCAAAACAGGTACAGGATCTGTATACTGGAAGTTATAAAATTCTGATGAATGAAATCGAAGAATTTTTAAAATGTAAAGAGACATATCATTTTCATGGTTTGGAAGATTCAATAAAGGAAATTCACCCAAATCGATCTACAGGTTTAATATGATTCCTATCAAAATCCCAGTAATGCTTTTTTGTAGACATTGACAAGCTTATTCTAAAATTTCTATAGAAAAAAAATACAGACTAGGAGAAAATATTTGCAAACCACATAGCTGACAAAGAACAAGTATCTAAAACAACCTATCCAGTCAGAAAATGGACAAAAGATACGAAGAGACATTTCACCTAAAAGGATATACAGATGACAAGTAAGCACATGAAAAGATGTTCAACACCATTATCCATGTAAATAAATTTAAATTAAAATAATATTAAATGTAAATGCAAATTAATAAAAATTAAAACCACAAGATATCCCTACACACTTACAAGATAGCTAAAATTTTTTAAAAATACTGATAATACCAAATGCCGATAAGAATGCATAGAAACTGAATCACTCACATATTGCTAATGGAAGTGTAAAATACTATAATCACTTTGGAAAACAGTTTAGCAGTATCTTAAAATACTAAACATGCCGCTATCCTAAGACCCAGCAGTTGCACTTCTGGGTATTTCCTGCAGAGAAATGAAGACATGTTCACACAAAAACCTGGCCCGGTGGAACCAATAAGAGGGATCCTGCCCAGCAAGTGGCCTGGACTGGGAAGCCTCTGTGCGCTGGTGGGCAAATAATTTGCTGGACAGGTTGTCTTTAAGCAAATTCCTGGAAAGAATTTAAATGCTTATATGTATAGGTTCCTGTTAAAAATGGACTACTGTATAATGGTTGAAATGATTGAGATGGTTTCATATATCCTAATAAGTTCTACTCCAACATACTTTAAGTGATAAGGTTAAAATCCATTTATATATTATACTACATACGTGTTAATTCATACAACATATATAAATCATATATTAGTATGTATATTACAGAGATATAAGTATACGTACATATACATGCATGTATATATGTATGTATCAGTACATAGTTTTTAAAAATAGTTCAGGAAGAAGGTATACAACATTTTAAATGAATTCTTCTATTTTTACAATAGTTTAAGTTGGATTTTCTTTTACTTCTCATTGAACGTATTCTAATGATATACTCTGTATACTAAATACTTAAGAATAATGGAGGGACCACATTACTTTCTATGTCTCCATGTCTAGAGGTACTATACATTACTGGTTCCTAGTATAACAGCTTAATCTAAGGAACAGAAGCACATGGATTAACCTTAATTCACCCCATTAAATGGACTCTGGAGCTAGGTTTTAACCAATAACATCAAATCCACTTCCTCTCCTAAATATAAGACCAAGAGTTTGTTTCACATATTTTAATTTAGCATCTCTTCTTGAAACTCAGGAAGCTATATAAAAGGGCTATCTCTAAATTATACTGTATTTTTTATAAACCATAAAGTTTTGCATCTTTACATCAATGTGTGGCCAGCATACAATTAGAATTCTTAAGTGGGAAGAAACTTTGCCTAATCTACCATCCCCTGTTTTTTCACTAGGGAGGTAAAATGACTTACCCAGATAATAAACTAGAGAGAGGAAGCTCTAGACTCCTAAATTCAAGTTTAATATACTTTCCATTATACCATGTGGCCAAATATCTAATAAAAAGGTGCTAACGTGCTTTCAAAAGATAAATGTGGATTCCAAGTCCATGAAATGTTGATACATTTCAATCACTTTTGCAAGTGGTCCAGACAGCAATGTATGTGCAAAATCTCCACTCTGACCTGTAAAAACAAAAGCTGGGGGTTGTACAAACCAACAACCAACATCCATACAGACATTGTTTAATGGACGAGAACAAATAGCCCATGTTCTCATTAAGGAGCCTTTTGTGATGGCTCCAGAGTATGCTCGTAAATGTAATTTACTCCCTGGCTGTCAAGGCCTCCTAACTGATTGTCCCCCAGTCCCTTGATTGTCTCGAATACACAGTGTTGACTGGCTTAAAATACCAGGTGACGCAATTGAACAGCAATATAGAATGCATATTTTTCAGAAGAGTCTTGGAAATCTGGGTAGTACATCATTTCCATCAGAAAGATAAAACAGCCCAGAGATGTGTCAGACTCAGAAATAAACCCTTGCAACCAGCCGTGAGAAAAGAATAACAGAAATCCAAAAATTCACAGCCAAAATAACCAGATGTTGTATCATCCAGATTCTGTGGCTTCATTACGAGTGAAGTTCCCCGCAATTTTCCAAATCATGTGCCTGTGTACGCCGCTGCCATACAGATAGCCTGGAGATAGAATGGGCTTGAATTCTAGCTCCATCACTGTGACCTTGGACGTGTTACCTAGCCTCTTCGGCAGAGTAGAGTTAATAAGAATTTCTACTCTAGGCAGTTAGTTTATTTGTGATCCAGCACTCACCTAGTCTGTCTGTAATCAACAGGTGCTCAATAAATGAATGTCAGCCAGACATCGGGCACTCTGCTCTGCTTGGGGCCACATGGAGATGAGTCAAAAATGGTCTTGGTCTTGCCATGGAATGGAGGGGAAAAAAGACAAGGTGGGTACAATAAAAGAGTCACAGGGTAAGTTCTTCAAGGATTCAGAGTGGAGTAAAGTCATATTCAATCAAAGAGCATTGGACATTTCTTCATGAAGAAAGAATGATTTCAGATAAAACTTATAAGATGGACAAAATTTTGAAAATATGGAAATGGGGACATAGCAAATTTTTTGAGCACATTGCAAAATCCAATTTGGTTGAAATAAATAGTAGAGGAATGGTGAGAGATCATGATATAAAAGCAAGACTAGGATTGCATCAAATTGCCGTTGTGGGGAATTTTGACTCCATTCTGTATGCAGTAAACCACAACTTAGTGTTTTGAGCAAAGTAGTCATGTGATTGCAACTTGTCTTTAAGAATATTAACTTAACCATGGCGTATGCACATATGAATTGGAAAGAATAAACTGGTAGTAGTAATAAGGATGCTGCTGGGAATACGATTCTACTAATTTCCTGAAGACAACAGGCAAAGTGCCTGCCCTCATGGAGCTGACATT
Source organism: Monodon monoceros (assembly GCF_005190385.1). Taxonomy (NCBI): domain Eukaryota; kingdom Metazoa; phylum Chordata; class Mammalia; order Artiodactyla; family Monodontidae; genus Monodon; species Monodon monoceros. Next base: position 6,803,632 of record NW_021703773.1, on the reverse strand, counting down.
TTGGTGGAGGAGATAGATAAAATTTAAATAAACAAATTAATAATTATACTGTCAGGTCATGATAAATAAAGCAGGTTAGAGAATGGAATGTGATGAAGGTTGACATAATATATAATGGTGACTAGGGACAAATGCTGTGAGGAGGTGGATTTTAAATGAAGACTAAAATAAAGTGAAAGTCAGTCTTTCAGGCAGAAAAGAATTTTACATTGTTGGAAAAAGAGCAAGACAGCCAGAGTGGCCAGAATGGAGTGAGTGGCACAGGAAGAAGTAGGCGATGAAGTGTGAGAGGAAACAGAAGTTCAAGTCCTGTGAGGCTTTCTGAAATTTTTAGCCTGAAAAATCAATGGGGGTGTTTGGATTTCTCCCACACTTTAGAATTCTTTGATTTTATTGTTTTCTCTCTCACTTTCTGAGCCAATGAGAGCAAGGTAGACATTAGCACAGCTGTCTCTGGCATTCCATGTTTTACTCTCCAGTGAATAATTTGGACTTTTTCCAGTGTTCTTTTACTTGTTTATTTAGCCCACTGATGCTCTGAAGTGAGACGCCACCCATCATGCATAGGTGGCATTATCCCCAATGGGAGTTAACATTTACGTTGTCAGTCATCTAAGGAAGAGAGATGTCCTTGGGTATGAAGTGAACCTTGGAGGCTGGCTTGTGGCAGGTGAGGAAGTGTCTGTATTTCTCTGGACTGCTACCTTGGGTCTGGATTTCAAAGAGTCTAGTTCAACGGTTCCCGAATTCCAGTTACAACAGAATCACCCAGAACACTTTAAAAAGTAAAGATTCTCAGGTCCCATGCCTGCTCTACTGAATCAGAATCGGTGGAGAAAAAAAGGAAATGGGCATGGGAAAAGAAATTATTTTAAACGTATTCTGAGCAACGAGGCATGCCGGAGTCACTTTCTAGTTGGCACTCAGGATACTGTTACCACCCTCCCCCTAAAACTCCCCCCTCACTCCTTCATGCTAGAGAAAAGGGACCTCAGGCATCCCATGAGGCATCCCATGAGGCATCCCATGAGGCTTATGATGTTAAGCAAGTTTAACTGGTGTTATTTGGGGCATTAGTTTCCATTTTGTTATCTGTCTTTGGATAAACTTGTTTTTATTGTTACAACGTGTCTTTTGCTGCTCTATGAAGAAATCAAGGAAGAATTCTGAACTTGTTTGAGCTCACTATGGTATCAGTTCTTGTTTGTAAGAAACCAAGAAGGAATAAGGTTAATAGAAGGAAACAAGTCAAATCTTTTGAGGTTCAGGGTGTCCACCATGTAAAAATCCTTTCTCCACTGCCAGCCGTGAAAAGTCATGGTCTGAGTTTATGCAGGAAGCCTCAGATTTCCTACTGAGGAAAGCCAATAATCGGAATATATAAGTAATCCAGCATCAGAAAAGTCACAGCTACTTTAGCCATTCATTGCTCTGCCCAAGGCCAGCACCGTACAAAGCAGTGACCAAATGCTCTTCAGATCCCCGCATGGGCTATTGAATCATCTCTCTGCTTAAGGGCATTTTTGCTGCATTATGTTATGTTGCGTTATGTTATGTTTTATGTTGTTATGTTTTATGTTATGTTATGTGTTATGGGCGTTATGTTATACTATATTATATTAATTTCTCCTGGGTAAAATATTTTCCCTTTCAGTTCACTTAGAACTGATTGCCACGTGGAGGTAGTTGGTTGGTGAAGAGAAGAGGAAGCTGAGGGAACTGTCATATTAGAGACAGTGTCTCTGGTCTCTGAGGTCACCACATCCCTCATTGCAATGGCCTTTGGTGAAGTCTGCAATCAGCCAGATCTGCATGATGACTCTCAGGTATAAACCTGACCACCACCACTATCAACATCATCAATCCAGGTGAATATGACACACATATAGAAAGATAACCATATAAAGTAGCACAGGCCATGTGAAATGTAATGAAACAGACAATAAGTGTGATATAGAACATAAAGGCTCACTGACGCACACATAGAAGACTTAAGAGCGGTGGTGAATCTTGGGACTTGAAGAATAGAATGAAAAGAGGTGTTGACAAGTGGGAATGGGCTGAATTCTAATAGGAATTGTTTGCAAACGTGCTTTAGGAAGTTAAATCTGGCCTTGATACTAACCATAGATTTGACGAGGTGATACTGAATAAAAGAAAATCAACTAGAAAGGTCTCACAAGGAAGATGGTGAGAAACTGGATGATTCAAAATTTTCATTACTATAATATTTTCTAATGCCTAAATGAAAAACTAAGATAATCAACTGAAAAGCTATTAGAATCAGTATTTAGTAAATTAAAATCTAATAAATACATGAAAAAAAATCTTCCTTAGCTATCTACAAAGCCAATTAGAAAGTATGGAAAATTGACCCTATTCATACAACTTACATAAATGAGCAAGTAAATATTTAATAAATCTAGCAATATTATAATAACTGCTCTCATTTATTGAACAGTTATTCCTATGTCAGGCACTATGTTAAGTGCTTTTACATGTATTACCTCATTTAATACTCAGTACTCTACTGTAAAATAGCTACTATTAGTAATCCCGTTAAGAAAACTTATACTTTAGCAGATGCAAACTATTGTATATAGGATGGATAAATAACAAGGTCCTACTGTATAGCACAGGAAACGATATTCAGTATCCTCTGATAAACCATAATAGAAAACAATATAAAAAAGAATGTATACATGTATAACTGAATCACTTTGCTGTACAGCAGAAATTAACACAACACTGTAAATCAACTGTACTTCAATAAAATTTAAAAAAAAAAGAAAAACTTACACTTCAGAAGGTTAGGTGATGTGCTTAAGTTTACCTTACTAGTAAGTAATGTGCAGAAATATAAAAATAAAACTTTACTGAGTAGCCTAAAATAAAGTCTGAGTAAATTGAGTAATACACCTCTGGATGGGAAGATTCAATATCATAAGATACCGGTTTTCCCAATATACATGTATATGTTAAATTCTGAAGTTTATTACAAAGAATAAATAGGAAAGTCTAACTCTAAAAGTTGGCAGAGGGTAAAAATGATACAAGTCTCAGTCTTGAATATTTTGATGTATAATATAAGCCATCAAAAGCTGTGAAAATGTACTGAAAAACTTAGGAAAATATTTATCATACATATTAATGTGAAATATCAAGATGCAGTGTTTTCTATGAGGCATCATTTCTTACAGGACTGTCTGTGTACAGCACTGCCTCATTCTCAGCCTTCTGTCCATGGCTTCCACAGCTGCTCCAAAGTGATCGTACCTTCCAGCTCATGGAGGATGGTCTTATGAATCATATTTTTCTATCTCCTGGATTAAATAATTTTCATAGGTGGGATGCCCCACCGAGTCTTAAGAATGGTTGTAAATTTTCTGGATTCAAAGTATTTTCCCATAAGCTTTATTGCAAAAGTGTGTGTCCAAGATGCTTATTCAGGATTGAGGAGAGCTCTCTCTGGACTGTGTTTGTCAGCAGGCCTCGTGGAGTGGCTTGACCCGGCCCTGAAGACTGATCATCCCCTCGCTTATGGTCACACAACTAGATTACATTCCCCAGGCTACCCTGTTAGGTGTGGTCATGTGGCCAAGTTCTAGCAAGGGAAATGTGAACGGAAGTAATGTCTGCTATCAGACGCCTGGTCCATCAAAGACTCCCTGCTCTGTCCCGCTCCTCTGGATTGATGTACACATGCATGGAAGCCACTTGCTGAAGATGGAAGGAAGCTGGGATTCTAAACAGCTGCTACGAAGAGAGTTGCCCACTGATTGGGAACACATGCTTTGGACCTGAAGCAAGTGAGAAATGACCTTCTATGTGTTAAACCACTAAGGTTTAGAGCAGGTAGCACTGCCCTGATACAGCTCTGTAGTAGAAGATAAGAGACTATACATTCACGTATCAAAGCAGCAATCTGCCACAGTAGCAGATAGAGAAATTCTCCCAATTAGGTGGTCATTTAGGGGTCAAGGAAGAGCCTGTTCAGCTTGTTCGCCAGCACAGATTGCTAGAGAATCAGTTCCTAGCTCCCAGTGATCAGGTGACTAACGTTCTTGTGGACCATGTAGGCTAGTTTCTACTTTGGTTTCTGAAGGAAAGCAGCAAGCCCAGTTTCCTGTAATGAGGGAACAGGATGGTTGATAGCTGAACAAAAAGGACACAGTCAAGTGGAACATAACACCTGTAAGCAGTGGTCAAGGTGACGCCCCGCCTCTTGGATGCATCTTTTGCCACTGCTATGGAGTTGCCTTTGGGCCTGGATTTTTCTGTTTCTCACTGAATGCAGGCCAGGAGTCTTTTGGTAGGGCCACGTGTGTGACTGGTCCCAAATTACAATGTTTGGGTCATAGAATTTTCTAGGTTTTTCTGTTATGGGGTGTTTCTAAAATTACTTACTGCAGTGGGGCACTGCAGTAAGTGCTTTGCCTGCCTCCTCACTTTCAATACTCGAAACTATCCTGTAACCAGTCCTATTACTGTAAACACAATCGTACTACTGTACCTATCTTACAATGGAGGATATATTAAGCTCATTACTGGTGGCCAGCTTCTCAACTAGGGAGAAAAATAACATAATTAGGGAAGGAAAGAAAGAAAGAAAAGCTAGTATTCTCTCGGTCGGGCTGGAAAATATCCCAGTGAACAAGAGACAGGGAGATACAGAAGGGGAGGGGAGTTATAGCGTTGATGAAGGAGACTTGCCTTCTATCAAAAGAAAGGTTGCTTTATACTGTCACTGTTATTGATTTTTAATCTTTAATGTGGTTTGCTGGCCCATTTCCCTGGTTATGAGGAATCCACTTATGCATGGGGAGAAAGACCCTTTTTTTGTTTACCGAGGGGAAAAGTCAGCTTTTCTCAACCGATCCAAAAGCCTACAATTCATTTGATGCCATGCGGATAATGGATGGACATACTAAACAGAACAGATGGCGTGTGTACCCTTGGACGTGAGTGGAATTCCCTTTTCAGGTATACAGCTGGAGGACAGATTACAATGCCCGGCTACTAGCTTATATCTTATGACTCCAAGATATTCTCTCCACGGGTACAACAGGATTGATTTGAGCCGCCATCACCCAGCTTCACGCTTCTTTAATGTGCGGAAGAGATGAAATACACGAGTAGGTATAGTCCCTAGCCTGCACCAGGGCTCCTCCTGTCTCCACCCCACCCCACGGTTTACTTGTTGGAATTATAACTCCTCAAACTCTGTGTTCTACAAGCCCCTTCTACTTCCTGTCTTTCTATCTTGTAATAAATATACTATAGGGGGTAGCCTGAAAGTTTTCTGTTGTTGCAGACCTTGAGTCTCTTATTCAAAAAGCGGAGGAGGAACAAGATGCTGCCTTAAAGTTCTTCAGGAAAGAACGTTTGCTCCACTTCACGTGTGGATCAGCCCCTGTCACCAACCGTAAGTCTCTCTTTGTCAGCATAGACCTTCCAAGTGTTGGGAAATTGCATACTGTTACAGTAGTTGATTTGGTGTGTGTGCCTGCACGTGTGTTTGTGTGTGTGTGTTTATTTCTCGCTCCAAATTTTCATAAGAATTTCAAGGGAATTGAGAATGGCAAGATCACCATGTTAAACAAGAAACTTAACACTTCATTTTGAAAGAGGGCTTAAAATGTGTGATATTTTTCAACATAAATTATATTAGTGAATTCAAGACTCTTGTGATATTCTCTGTTTGATGTTTTTGCCCTTTGGCCTGAAGCTCTTAAAGCCTATTTAAATAGGGAAATGGTCCACTATTACTCAAGTACATGTTTCTCTTGGCCCAAATAATCTGGCCTCCTATTGAAAATACTGTGAAAATCTCCAGACAGACACCACTAGGAAATGGATAACTTCACATTCAATGATGGGAAGCATTCTCCTGAAAGACTCAGGAGCTCCCATTCAGAGGTGGAGTGAATCAAGGTTAATTTACATTTCTGAACCTATTGTCTGCATTGTTGTATGCTGACACAATTGAGTTTCTAAGAGACAACCAAAATAATATAGTAAAGCACAAATGTAATGCTATTAAAAGCCAGGAATGGCCATGATTAATTACCACCAAAGCTGGAGGGAAGAGGGGAGGGCTCCAGGAATCAGTTTAATCACTCGGTTTAGAATTTTTTAAATTCCCTTAAGCTTGGTAAGAAAGGATTGATGGAGAATAAAGGGTGTTTGCTGTTCAGGAAATTGACAACCAAAATTTTCTCCACACAGAAGTGGTCTCTTCTCAGAACTGCCATAAAGCAGTTTGGCTTCGTCTCCCTGGCGCTCTATCATTTTTCTACTTTGTGTCAAGCTCCTCTGTGTCCGTGCCTTAGTTCTTCCATTCTAAATCAGTCCCTTCAGTCTTTTATTAGACATCAAGTCTTAGTCATCTTTGTTTCACCTTCATCTGCAATCTACTCATCCAGACTTTCCTCCCACCACAAGCCCAGGCAGACGTGACGAATGAATGAATAAGTGGTAGCAACTAGTTATGTTGGTCATCCTACTCTCCTCCTCATATTCTCCTTTCACAAAAGAAAGGCCTTATGGAAGCCAGAGTGGGCTAAGAAATAGTTCATACTAGAAAATGGACTGAAGGGTGTCCTTTGGTGTATGCTTCTGGGTCTGATTTATATCAAGATTTAGTTTTGTCTGGTCTGAGCGTACTGAACGGAGAGTTGATACAGCTCTCACTGGAGAATAACAATAATCATTGCCGACACATGCTTCTGTTTAGTAGCATCTGTGCCAAGCATTTTGTATGCGTTTACTGACTCTTCATAGTAATCCAGTAAAATCCACTGCTAATTTTACACCTGAGAAGACTGCATTGTAGAGAGGTTACATAACTTATTTAAGATCACACAGCTAAGTAGCACATCTAGGAGTAAAATCCATGTCTGTCTGGCTCAAAGCTTCAACTTTTAACCACAATTCTTCTTTCTTTAGGAGCTTTTTTTGTCTGACAGCAGAACCCAGCCCTCCTAACCATGGTAGAAGAAGAGCAGTAATGTCCCATTCTCTGAAGATTCATTTAAAGCAAAGTGTCTCAACCTTAGCAAAATTAGCATTTTGGGCTGCATAATGCTTTGTTCTGGCGTCTGCCTTGTGCATTTCAGAATATTTTGCAGTTTTTTACCCTCATCTACTAGGACACCAGTAGTATTCCTGCAGGTCCCTCCCATCTCCATTTTTGACGGCCAAAAATGTTTCTAGACGTTGCCAAATCACCCCTGCTGAGAATCACTTGATTCAAAGTAAGAGAAATCCTCCTCGTTAGGATAGCATGTCTCAATAACAACTCAAGTAAAATACTAAACAGAAAGATACTGCAAGAGAAGGAACTTAGATGAAAACATTTAATCTCAGCTGAGCGGCCATTAAGGCACAATTTCCTGAGGTGTGTTCTTTAACATTCATGGCTTTCCAAGAAATGTGTATCAGAACCTTGGACAGTGGTTAGGGCCGCTGAGGCACTAACAGAAATCTTCCCTTAAGAGATAACTGTAAGAGGAGCTTCAAGATGGCAGAAGAGTAAGACACGAAGATCACCTTTCTCCCCACAGATACATCAGAAATACATCTACATGTGGAACAGCTCCTATAGAACACCTACTGAACGCTGGCAGAAGACCACAGACCTCCCAAAAGGCAAGAAAGTCCCCACGTACCTGGGTAGGGCAAAAGAAAAAAGAATAAACAGAGACAAAAGGATAGGGATGGGACCTGCACCAGTGGGAGGGAGCCGTTTAGGAGGAAAGGTTTCCACACACTAGGAAGCCCCTTCGCGGGCGGAGACTGCAGGGGGCGGAGGGGGAAAGCTTCGGAGCCGGGGAGGAGAGCGCAGCAACAGGGGTGCGGAGGGCAAAGCGGAGAGATTCCCGCACAGAGGATCGGTGCCGACCGGCACTCACCAGCCCGAGAGCCTTGTCTGCTCCCTCGCCAGGGCGGGCGGGGCTGGGAGCTGAGGCTCGGGCTGCAGTCGGAGCGCTGGGGGAGGACTGGGGTTGGCGGCGTGAACACAGCCTGCAGGGGGTTAGTGCGCCATGGCTAGCCGGGAGGGAGGCCGGGGAAAAGTCTGGACCTGCCAAAGAGGCAAGAGACTTTTTCTTACCTCTTTGTTTCCTGGTGCGTGAGGAGAGGGGATTCAGAGCGCTGCTTAAAGGAGCTCCAGAGACGGGCGCGAGCTGCGGCTAAAAGCACGGACCCCAGAGACGGGCATGAGACGCCAAGGCTGCTGCTGCCGCCACCAAGAAGCCTGTGTGCGAGCACAGGTCACTCTCCACACCCCCCTTCCGGGGAGCCTGTGCAGCCCGCCACTGCCAGGGTCCCGTGATCCAGGGACAACTTCCCCGGGAGAATGCACGGCGCGCCTCAGGCTGGTGCAACGTCCCGCTGGCCTCTGCCGCCGCAGGCTCGCTCCGCACTCCGTGCCCCTCCCTCCCCCCACCGGCCTGAGTGAGCCAGAGCCCCCGAATCAGCTGCTCCTTTAACCCAGTCCTGTCTGAGCGAAGAACAGAAGGCCTCCGGCGACCTACACGTAGAGGCGAGTCCAAATCCAAAGCTGAACCCCGGGAGCTGTGCGAACAAAGAAGAGAAAGGGAAATCTCTCCCAGCAGCCTCAGGAGCAGCAGATTAAATCTCCACAATCAACTTGATGTACCCTGCATCTGTGGAATACCTGAATAGACAACGAATCATCCCAAATTGAGGAGGTGGACTTCGGGAGCAACAATATATATATATACATTTTTTCCCTTTTTCTCTTTTTGTGAGTATGTGTATGCTTCTGTGTGTGATTTTGTCTATATAGCTTTGCTTTTACCATTTGTCCTAGGGTTCTGTCTTTTTTTTTTAATAATTACTTAAAAATATTTTTTCTTAATAATTATTTTTTATTTTAATAACTTTATTTATTGTTATTTTACTTTATTTTATTTTACTTTCTTCTTTCTTTATTTCTTTTTTTTCCTCCCTTTTATTCTGAGCCGTGTGGAGGACAGGCTCTTGGTGCTCTGGCCAGGCATCAGGGCTATGCCACTGAGGTGGGAGAGCCAACTTCAGGACACTGGTCCACAAGAGACCTCCCACGTCCACGTAATATCAAAAGGCGAAAATCTCCCAGAGATCTCCATCTCAACACCAAGACCCAGCTCCACTCAATGACCAGCAAGCTGAAGTGCAGGACACCCTATGCCAAACAACTAGCAAGACAGGAACACAACCCCATCCATTAGCACAGCGGCTGCCTAAAATCATAATAAGGCCACAGACGCCCCGAAACATACCACCAGACATGGACCTACCCACCAGAAAGACAAGATCCAGCCTCATCCACCAGAACACGGGCACTAGTCCCCTCCACCAGGAAGCCTACAGAACCCACTGAACCAACCTTAGCCACTGGGAACAGAGACCAAAAACAGAAGAAACTACGAACCTGCAGCCTGGGAAAAGGACACCCCAAACACAGTAAGTTAAGCAAAATGAGAAGACAGAGAAACACACAGCAGATGAAGGAGCAAGGCAAAAACCCACCAGACCTAACAAATGAAGAGGAAATAGGCAGTCTACCTGAAAAAGAATTCAGAAGAATGATAGTAAAGATGATCCAAAATCTTGGAAATAGAATGGCGAAAATACAAGAAACGTTTAACAAGGACCTAGAAGAACTAAAGAGCAAACAAACAGTGATGAACGACACAATAAATGAAATTAAAAATCCTCTAGAATGGGTCAATAGCAGAATAACTGAGGCAGAAGAACGGATAAGTGACCTGGAAGACAAAATACAGGAAATAACTACTGAAGAGCAGAATAAAGAAAAAAGAATGAAAAGAACTGAGGACAGTCTTAGAGTCCTCTGGGACAACATTAAATGCAGCAACATTCGAATTATAGGGGTCCCAGAAGAAGAAGAGAAAAAGAAAGGGACTGAGAAAATATTTGAAGAGATTATAGTTGAAAACTTCCCTAATATGGGAAAGGAAATAGTTAATCAAGTCCAGGAAGCACAGAGAGCCCCAAACAGGATAAATCCAAGGAGAAACATGCCAAGATACATATTAATCAAACTACCAAAAATTAAATACAAAGAACAAATATTAAAAGCAGCAAGAGAAAAACAACAAATAACACATAAGGGAATCCCCATAAGGTTAACAGCAGATCTTTCAGCAGAAACTCTGCAGGCCAGAAGGGAGTGGCAGGACATATTTAAAGTGATGAAGATTACTCTACGCAGCAAGGATCTCATTCAGATTTGATGGAGAAATTAAAAGCTTTACAGACAAGCAAAAGCTAAGAGAATTCAGCACCACCAAACTAGCTTTACAACAAATGCTAGAGGAAATTCTCTAGGCAGGAAACACAAGAGAAGGAAAAGACCTACAATAATAAACCCAAAACCATTAAGAAAATGGTAATAGGAACATACATATCAGTAATTACCTTAAATGTAAATGGATTAACTGCTCCAACCAAAAGACATAGACTGGCTGAATGGGTACAAAAACAAGACCCGTATATATGCTGTCTACAAGAGACCCACTTCAGACCTGGGGACACATACAGACTGAAAGCGAGGGGATGGAAAAAGATATTCCATACAAATGGAAATCAGAGGAAAGCTGGAGTAGCAATTCTCATATCAGAAAAAATAGACTTTAAAATAAAGACTATTACAAGAGACAAAGAAGGACACTACATAATCATCAAGGGATCAATCCAAGAAGAAGATATAACAATTGTAAATATTTAGGCACCCAACATAGGACCACCTCAATACATAAGGCAAATACTAACAGCCATAAAAGGGGAAATCGACAGTAACACAATCATAGTAGGGGACTTTAACACCCCACTATCACCAATGGACAGATCATCCAAAATGAAAATAAATAAGGAAACACAAGCTTTAAATGATACATTAAACTAGATGGACTTAATTGATATTTATAGGACATTCCATCCAAAAACAACAGAATACACATTCTTCACAAGTGCTCATGGAACATTCTCCAGGAGAGATCATATCTTGGCTCACAAATCAAGCCTTGGTAAATTTAAGAAAATTGAAATTGTATCAAGTATCTTTTCCGACCACAACGCTATGAGACGAGATAGCAATTACAGAAAAAAATCTGTAAGAAATACAAACACATGGAGGATAACAACACACTACTTAATAACCAAGATATCACTGAAGAAATCAAAGAGGAAATCAAAAAATAACTAGTAACAAATGACAATGAAAACGCAATGACCCAAAACCTATGGGATGCAGCAAAAGCAGTTCTAAGAGGGAAGTTTATAGCAATACAATCCTACCTTAAGAAACAAGAAACATCTCAAATAAACAACCTAACCTTACACCTAAACCAATTAGGGAAAGAAGAACAAAACCCCAAAGTTAGCAGAAGGAAAGAAATCATAAAGATCAGATCAGAAATAAATGAAAAAGAAATGAAGGAAACGATAGCAAAGATCAATAAAACTAAAAGCTGGTTCTTTGAGAAGATAAACAAAATTGATAAACCATTTGCCAGAGTCATCAAGAAAAAATGGGAGAAGACTCAAATCAATAGAATTAGAAATGAAAAAGGAGAAGTAACAACTGACACTGCAGAAATACAAAGGATCATGAGAGATTACTACAAGCAACTCTATGCCAATAAAATGGACAACCTGGAAGAAATGGGCAAATTCTTAGAAATGCACAACCTTCCGAGACTGAACCAGGAAGAAATAGAAAATATAAACACACCAACCACAAGCACTGAAAGTGAAACTGTGATTAAAAATCTTCCAACAAACAAAAGCCCAGGACCAGATGGTTTCACAGGCAAATTCTAGCAAACATTTAGGGAAGAGCTAACACCTATCCTTCTCAAACTCTTCCAAAATACAGCAGAGGGAGGAACACTCCCAAACTCATTCTATGAGGCCACCATCACCCTGATACCAAAACCAGACAAAGATGTCACAAAGAAAGAAAACTACAGACCAATATCACTGATGAACGTAGATGCAAAAATCCTCAACAAAATACCAGCAAACAGAATCTAACAACACATTAAAAGGATCATACACCATGTTAAAGTGGGGTTTATCCCAGGAATGCAAGGACTCTTCAATATACACAAATCAATCAACGTGATACACCATATTAACAAACTGAAAGAGAAAAACCATATGATCATCTCAATAGATGCAGAGAAAGTTTTTGACAAAATTCAACACACATTTATGATAAAAACCCTCCAGAAAGTAGGCATAGTGGGAACTTCCCTCAACATAATAAAGGCCATATATGACAAACCCACAGCCAACATCGTCCTCAGTGGTGAAAAACTGAAACCATTTCCACTAAGATCAGTAACAAGACAAGGTTGCCCACTCTCACGACTGTTATTCAACATAATTTTGGAAGTTTTAGCCACAGCAGTCAGAGAAGAAAAAATAATAAAAGGAATCCAAATCAGAAAAGAAGAAGTAAAGTTGTCACTGGTTGCAGATGACATGATACTATACATAGAGAATCCTAAAGATGCTACCAGCAAACTACTAGAGCTAATCAATGAATTTGGTATAAAGTAACAGGATACAAAATTAATGCACAGAAATCTCTTGCATTCCTATACACTAATAATGAAAAGTCTGAAAGGGGAATTAATAAAACACTCCCATTTACCATTGCAACAAAAAGAATAAAATATCTAGGAATAATCCTACCTAAGGAGACAAAAGACCTGTATGCAGAAAATTATAAGACACTGATGAAAGAAATTAAAGATGCTACAAACAGATGGAGAGATATACCATGTTCTTGGATTGGAAAAATCAACATTGTGAAAATGACTACATTACCCAAAGCAATCTACAGATTCAGTGCCATCCCTATCAAACTACCAATGGCATTTTTCACACAACTAGAACAAAAAATTTCACAACTTTTATGGAAACACAAAGGACCATGAATAGCCAAAGCAATCTTGAGAAAGAAAAATGGAGCTGGAGGAATCAGGCTCCCTGACTTCAGACTATACTACAAAGCTACAGTAATCAAGACAATATGGTAGTGGCACAAATAGAGAAATATAGATCAATGGATCAGGATAGAAAGCCCAGAGATAAACCCACGCACATATGGTCACCTTATCTATGATAAAGGAGGCAAGAATATGCAGTGGAGAAAAGACAGCCTCTTCAATAAGTGTTGCTGGGAAAACTGGACAGTTACATGTAAAAGAATGAAATTAGAACACTCTCTAACACCATACACAAAAATAAACTCAAAATGGGTTAAAGACCTAAATGTAAGGCAGGACACCATAAAACTCTTAGAGGAAAACATAGGCAGAATACTGTATGACATCATCACAGCAAGATCCTTTTTGACCCACCTCCTCGAGAAATGGAAATAATAACAAATATAAACAAATGGGTCCTAACGAAACTGAAAAGCTTTTGCACAGCAAAGGAAACCATAAACTAGACGAAAAGAAAACCCTGAGAATGAGAGAAAATATTTGCAAATGAAGCAACTGACAAAGGATTAATCTCCAAAACATACAAGCAACTCATGCAGCTCAATATCGAAGAAACAACCCAATCCAAAAATGGGCAGAAGACCTAAATAGACATTTCTCCAAAAAAGAGATACAGTATGCCAACAGACACATGAAAGAATGCTCAACATCATTAATCATTAGAGAAATGCAAACCAAAACTACAATGAGATATCATCTCACACCAATAGAATGGCCATCATCAAAAAATCTACAAACAATAAATGCTGGAAAGGGTGTAGAGAAAAGGGAACCCTCTTGCACTGTTGGTGGGAATGTAAATTGATACAGCCACTGTGGAGAACAGTATGGAGTTTCCTTAAAAAACCACTAAAATAGAACTATCTTACGACCCAGCAGTCCCGCTACTGGGCATATACCCTGAGAAAACCGTAATTCAAAAAGAGCCATGTACCACAATGTTCACTGCAGCTCTATTTCCAATAGCCAGGACATGGAAGCAACGTAAGTGTCCAGCAACAGATGAATGGATAAAGAAGATGTGGCACATATATACAATGGAATATTACTCAGCCATAAAAAGGAACAAAACTGAGTTATTTGTAGTAAGGTGGATGGACCTAGAGACTGTCATACAGAGTGAAGTAAGTCAGAAAGAGAAAAACAAATACCATATGCTAACACATATATATGGAATCTAAAAAAAAAAAAAGGTCAGAAGAACCTAGGGGCAAGATGGGAATAAAGATGCAGACCTACTAGAGAATGGACTTGAGGATACGGGGAGGGGAAGGGTAAGCTGGGCCAAAGTGAGAGAGTGGCATGGACATATATACAGTACCAAACGTAAAATATGTAGCTAGTGGGAAGCAGCTGCATAGCAGAGGGAGATCAGCTTGTTGCTTTGTGACCACCTAGAGGGGTAGGATAGGGAGGGTGGGAGGGAGGGAGATGCAAGAGGAAAGAGATATGAGGACATATGTATATGTATAAGTGATCCACTTTGTTATAAAGCAGAAACTAACCATTGTAAAGCAATTATACTCCAATAAAAATGTTAAAAATAAATTAATAAATAAAATTTAAAAAATAAGAGGTAACTGAGGTGACCAGCGAGAGGGGTGGGATAGGGAGGGTGGGAGGGAGATGCAAGATGGAGGAGATATGGGGATGTATGTATATGTATAGCTCATTCACTTTGTTATGAAGCAGAAAATACCACACCACTGTAAAGCAATTATACTGCAATAAAGATGTTAAAAGAAAAAAAAAGAGATAACTGAGGACCAGAAGCATTCCTAGGACATTTAGTACATGTGAAGCCAACTTCCAAGATTTTCACCCTAACAAAATCCAGTTAAAATGGCCATTGAGAGGGCTTTTTCAGGCGAATAGCCATAAAGGAGCACTTTGAGAGGAAATATGTGGAAAACTAGGGAGGCCACCCAAAATTTGCCATGGTAACAGGGCCAGGTGTTTTAATGCATTGCTCACATGTGAATTTCAGGTTTGTTTGTTTGTTTGTTTGTTTGTTTGCGGTTCGCGGGCCTCTCACTGTTGCGGAGCACAGGCTCCGGACGCGCAGGCTCAGCGGCCATGGCTCACGGAGACGGGCTGACTCCGCGGCATGTGGGATCTTCCCGGACCGGGGCACGAACCCGTGTCCCCTGCATCAGCAGGCGGACTCTCAACCACTGCGCCACCAGGGAAGCCCTGTTTGTTTTTTTAATTAGTAACAGGGCAGCTCCCTTCCAAACCTCCCATCTGCCATCACTACAGGAATGGAGGCATACTTCTTGGTTTGGATAATTCTGCTACAGTTCTCAATAAAAGAGTACAGATAATTAACTGCTAAACAAAAGATGAATTCACTGAGGGACCTTTGCATTTCTAAAAGGGACAAAAGCTGAAAAGTCAAGAATTTTTAAACGTTCTAATGGTAGAAACAGAGGCAGTGACTGGAATTCCTAGCCTTGAGTTGGATGTGGTGAAGGCGCTCTTCTGATTAGCTCCTCACATTTTACCTTGTGGCCAGCACCTTGGTCTTCCTGCTCACTAGAAGACATTCCACGATAAAAATGGCCATCTTAAGCTGACCCAAGTTTTCATCCACCAGTACAAGGGGACGCTGAAAAGTACTAGCTGTATGGCTTACTGTGAAGGGTTAGCATAAGGAAAGGCAGCTCTCCTTATGATGAGTACTTGGTCACATTTTTGAAGAATGTTGATTTTGAAAACTACTGTTGTAACGAGAACATTTTGGAAATTATGTGGGAAAAATCCTAGCTTCTCCCCTTACCCGCTCTGTGACTTGGGGCATGCCATTCAATTTCTTTGAACCTCAGTTCTTTCCTCTGTAAGATGAAGATAACAGTATCTACACTAAAAAGTTGCTAAAGGGTAACGTGATTTATTTTCTCCTTTTTCCTTCTGGGCTTTTGTGTTTGGCAGGAAGGGTATAAGCTGTTTAAGGACATCATATATGCTATTATTCCAGTACAAGGTGATTTTTGTCCCTTTCTGTGTATTCAGGGCTGCATTCATTCACCCAGGAGTTTGATTTTTCTCTGCTGCCAGCCAGCAGTTAGAAATAGAAAGAGGTCCTGAATACTCCGTCCACTTTGGTAAGCTCTTTCATATACTCTGTGCTGCGCAAATATCTATTATTTTCTATTATTTATGCTGCTGTCATTTCGATAAGACCTCACATAGCTTATATTTTGTTAAAACAGGGACATCATTCAGATTTCATCTGCTGACACGCTTTGGCATCCTTGGAGAGGCTGGGAGGCGATGTACCAAGCCGTCCACACAAGGCTCAGCAGTTCCCTCACCTTCCTCATTCTCCCATTTCCTGCCCTGGCCTAGTTCTCTGGATTGGTAAGATTCTTTAGAAATGCCTGCAAGGGGCCACCGTGGAAAACCAGGTGAGGGAACTGAGTATAGGGCTCCAGGCTCTCCACACCCACTTAAATCAGAGCAGCTTAGAATTAATCTATTTCTAATATGTTCGAATTATTCATGAGATTTTTTAGAAAACAGTTGTATTACTAAAAAGACACTTGAACACATTTGAAATGGTGCCTTTGGGGCTTTACGTGGAAACCTCCAATCCCTCCCTAGACTGGATGCAGTCCTGGTTTTTTTGAAAACCAATGATTTAAATAGCTACAAAAATGTGAAGAATGTTCAGGGAGAAGAATTAAAGTGGTCAAAACTTGGAAGGGTCCCGAACCAGAAAACTTGGGAAAACCAACAACTGCTTTCTTTTTCTTCACAACAACACTCGAAAAAAATTTTTTGTTTGTTTCTCACTGTCTTCACTTCCTCCCCTCCCATCCACAATTTAATCCAGTCTCACTTACTTCCATCCTCATCACTCCACTAAAACCAAAGCCCTCCTTGTAATTAAATGAAGTGAACGTTTTTCAGTCCTTATCTCTCTCGACATCTCAGCAGCATTTGATACCACCTCCTTCTTCTTGAATCCATGTTGATCCATTAGACTCCAGGGTCTCAAATGCTTCTGCTTGTTCTGCTCCTCACACATCTCCCTTGAGGATTCCTTGTTTTTCTTGCATCCCATCAGTGTTGTTCTAGGTTCGCTTGTGTCAGTGTTCTGTCTTCAGTAAACTCATTCACTCCTATGATTCAATTATATCCAAGTGCTAATGACTTTTTTTTTAACATCTTTATTGGAGTATAATTGCTTTACAATGGTGTGTTCGTTTCTGCTTTATAACAAAGTGAATCAGCTGTACATATACATGTTTCTTCCCACCCTGAGTGGTAGACTCATAAATCTTCATTGGTACTGCGCACAGGCACCTCAGTTTCAAAATGTCCAAAGTCTATTTTATCATCTTCCCTATAACCTACTCTTACTTTTTTTTTTTTTTTTTTTTGCGGTACGCGGGCCTCTCACTGTTGTGGCCCCTCCCGTTGCGGAGCACAGGCTCCGGACGCGCAGGCTCAGTGGCAGTGGCCATGGCTCACGGGCCCAGCTGCTCCGCGGCATGTGGGATCCTCCCGGACCAGGGCACGAACCCGCGTCCCCTGCATCGGCAGGCGGACTCTCAACCACTGCGCCACCAGGGAAGCCCCTACTCAAACTTCTTTAACATGAAGTATAAGACAGTGTATAAGATTACTCCAGCTTAGCTTTAAAGCCTCATCTCTTGGTATTCTGTCAAAATGGGAATTACACACGTTCCTTGTTCTATGGCCTTTCCATGTGTTGCTCTTGCCTTTAGCTGTGATGGTCTTCTTCCAGTTCTTTACTTAACTAACCCTGACTTAGTGTTCAAACCTCAGTGTACACATTACTTCCTGCAAGAAGTATTTACTGTTTCCCCAAGGCTTGGTGAATTTCCTGCCCATGTTCTCCCATAGCCATCCTTCCTTTTTGTATATGAGCCTGTATCCCATTGTATAGCCATTGTCTGTTTAGCTTTTCTATCCCCCACCTAGACTCTAAGCTTAAAGAAGACAGAAACCTGTTATATCCCTAGCATTTAGCAGTGTGCTTGGCATTTAGTGAAGAATCCCCCATTAATGAACAAATGAATGTCCTCTAGAGGATAAAGGGGAAGGTGTCTTAGATTAGGTTCTCAAGATAGTTGGCATTTGAGGTGTATGAAAAGAAGGAACTAACAACAGGCAAACAGTGGGGAATTTGGTTCCAGCATGAAAGGGATCATTTAACATCATTTGGAGTGTGAGCCCTGTAAGCCATATAAGACAAGTTATGCATAATTTAAGGAGTTCTGGAATTGACCACATAGATGCAAAATCAGGCTAGATTTTTAAACTGGATGTCTGGGACTGATATGGGAGAATACATGTTAAAAAGGGTAAACCTGAAAAGTAACAAGAGACTCCCAAATATAAACCCATCTGGTGGGGAACAGTGCTCAATCAGTAACTACTCAACACGTGTCTTCCATAAGCAAAAGCTATGCTAGGTCCTGAGGATTCAGAAACGAGTAAGCCGTATTTCTTGATTTAATGAATTCACAACATTGAGAGAAGAACCACTACAAAAAACAATAAGGACTCACTGCACCGAACTGGTAAGCACAAAAGCAAGAGTGAAGAAAATATTGTAATTGCATGCAGAAGGGAACCACTAACTCTACTTTTCAGAGAGACTTTCCAGAAGAGATGACAACTGAATTAAGCCACGAAGAACAGGTGAGTAGGATTTCATCTGACAGAGAAGAGAGGAAGGGGAACTTTAGGAGATTCTGCACAGAAAAAGCAGCAATCCTGGGGCAAGAATTGTTAGGAAAAGCCTGGCATATTCAGGAATGGCAAGCAGACTCATGAAACCAATCATGAAGTTCATGGAGGGTAGTGCAGGGTGCTGAGGAGGAAAGGCCAGTAAAACTTTTACACCCATATTAAGTGACTAAAAGCATTGAGTAGACACCAAGTGTTTTCTAAGGAAATTAGTGACATAATCAGGTATAATTTTAAGAAAATCTCTCCAATTGATTGGAAAATAGAGATACTAAAAGAAGCAGTGCTTAGATGAGGGCTAAGGCAACTCCAGGGGTCTTTGGGCACCTTTAAATGTAAATGGCTTACTCTTAGAGATGAAGGCCTGTGTGTGGCAGGGGAGGAAGTGGCTGTGTATGTGGCAGGTGGGTATGTTGAAGGAGAGTGTCTGAGGTACAACCTCTACTTCTCCAAACCCTGGATTTTCTTACCAGTGGTGCCTTAGCAATCTTACTCTTTCACACAGTTTGAGAAGGTCAGATTTCTGAATTAATTATGTGAGGTGAAGGACAACTTAGAGAAAACATAATGAAGCATATCACAGGAAATAAAACAAGGTATTTCTTAATCTTTAAAATGATTTCTTGCTAAGTAAATCCATCTGCCAGGTTTCATCTTGTCTCTTCAGAGTACCTTCCTAGGTGCTAGGGCAGTATTTTCCCTCAGCATATTATATGTGAAATATTAAAATCCCAGGTATGTTCAGAATGCTAAGATCAATGCATTTGCTAAAATATCGATACAACAAGCACAGCTGGCTTGTTGTGTTCCCTGGAAAAAAAAGTCTTCCTCAATATTCCTGGCAGACCTGTCATCTCTTCCTCAAGCCAAGTGACAAGTGAGTTATACCATGGGGCTTCAAAAGGTTCTAACCATATTGTACAGCAGATGCTCTGAAACTATTATTCAGAGAGTCTTTCCAGGACCCCTACTGCCCTCCGATTCCCTTGAAGCAATATATGACCTACTCTCTCTTTGCATCAGTTACATTATGACTACATTAGTCCAAAAGATGCATTAACCTTACCTCTGCTTCAATTTCTCTGAATCCTCATCCCCCCCACACACGTACCTCACATCTCACCACCATATATACACATTATGCTCTTTCATATATTGTCTAAAGCAGGGTTATTTTCAGAAATGTATTAGTACCAAAACAGCCTGTTCGATATATACTGAACTTTTACCTAATTCACTAGTCCTGGTCCTTTCTGCTTTTGTGCCACCATAAATCCTCCAGCACCTTTCATTTTGGATAATGATCTTTCTTCTCATTTCTATTTCATCTTATTTCCCTATCAATCTCAGCTTAAAATTAACCTGGGTTAGCACTTCACACAATGCTCACCGTATATGAAATTCTATAGGTCGTCCTTCGATCCACATTTTAGAGGTACTCAATAGTGTTCATTCTAATGCTACTTTCAATGAAATCTTATCTTTGACATATTGAGACTACAAAATACTTTGACTACAAAATACTTTGCATTTATAGATCTTGTTGAATTCATGACTGCTACCTACACAGCAGCAAATCATGAAAATTAGAGTTGGAAAATCTCATTAGGACTAAGAGTCCATCCCCAGAGGCTGTGTAAGAATGTTACTTATAATTCAAAATTTATTAAGCCCCCAAAATGCACTAGGCTCTTCACAGAACAAAAAGCTGGACAAAGTCAGAGCCTAAGTTATTTACAATAAGGCACCAGCACCGTATTCATTTTTCCCTTTAAAGGACTCCAGAAATGGGGCTTGGAATGTTCTCCACAAACAACGATTCTATGGCTTGATAAATTTTTCTGATGAGAGGTTTATTCCTGGTATCTAAGAGAAGCTTAATTCACCTTATGCCAGTTAATAATCAGGAGTAAAATAAACCTACCTATGAACCTAGAACATGAACCCTGGGAGTAACTTCTTTTAGAGTTTCTCTGAATTTCTTTTCCTATCTTGAAGCAGGACAGAGGAAAACCAATGCACGACAAATATTTGTTTACATATTTTATAATAATTGAATAGCTGAATAATGCTTCCATGCTCTTTTCCCCCTCTTTTGATAAAAGTACATTTGTAAATATACTTGTCACTTAATAACAGTACATTACACAGTATTTGACACATGATCAGCATTCAATAAATTTTTGTTAAGTGGATATATAAGACAGTTTTTCAAATAACATATGATTGAGGTATGTTTGACTTATCTTTGTATTGTTAGACTGAGAATATGAGGGAAATATACTAGTACTTTGAGTATTCACCGTGCTTTATAAAATCCACTGGTTCAAATACACAGTTCTTTAGTGAACCTCTAAGATATATAAATTCCCAAGACATAGAGTGTAAGTTAACTAACACTCAAACCAGGAATTTTTTTTTTTTTGCCAGTTATGTATTTATAGAAAGATAATCCCCTGGCTTTAAGTAGATATGTACATACAAATGCGAACAAACTTAAAAAATACAAACCCTTGGATCATAAGGGGGCTGCCGGGAGCCCCTCTATCCTTCCCCCTCACCCAAGGGCAGAGGGCGTGAATCTGTTTTTTAAAAATTATCAGTTTTGGCCATCCCTGCAGCAACAAGCACGAAGCTGGGTGATTACCCACAAGGTGAGAGTTCCCACTCTCTGAACTCTATGTATCTCCTATAATTAGGGTTACATGCTTTCTTGTTCTGTATTTTTACTAGTATATTGGGGCAAAGGAGGGGGCTCCCTCCTGAAATGGGTCAAGAAATAATACAGACATGTTTAAAAAGTGGGGGGAAAGTGTCATCTGCTGTAGAAGCAAAAGACAAAACAAAGGCATACAGACGCCAGGGAAATACCCAGTTCCCACACTACTATGGGAGATATGGTCCAGCCCAGGTCCAGGCCCTTAGGTTCTTCGTTCTATTAACCCCCTATTACTTTGGTATTGTCAGAAGACAAGACTCAGTTCCTGGGTGCTGGTGGAGGAGGGACAGTGGTTCCAGGGCTTCCTATAAGTACTGAGTGAACAATTTGAGCTTAAAATTTTCCCTTTTTTAAATATTTAAAAATAAATCAAACTCCATCCTGTGCTGTACACGGCCCTTTTGACTCCCTGACATTGATTTGAGGAAAGGGAGGAGGTGTCAACGTTGGAAGGGCGTCCTCACTTTCTTCCGCCGCTTCGGTTTGGCTTCTCCCTTGGGTACTGTGCTGTTGGGTTTGGAGGCTGCAGTGGTCCCAGGGCCCAGCTGAGGAGCTGCAAAGAAGTTCCCTTTGGACATCTGGCCTGGGGGTACTTGAAAGATCTGGCTCAAGAAATCCTGAAGGGCAGCAGGAGGGGCACCTGGGGTAGCTCTCTGCCACCCACTGGTGCCTGGCATCCGTGAACCAAGTGAGATGTGATAGGGGACCCGGCGGGTATCTGGGGAGATTCCCACATGCTGGCATCCAGCCCACTCTGTGATGTCATACACCTTTCTATCCATCAGCGCAAAGTAGGTGATCTTGAGGCCCAACATGCTCGACTCTGCCCCAAAGTCTCCTTCCTGAGCAGGATGCAGCCTGTTAGCTCAGCGCAGTATCTGGCACTCTCAGGTTCCTGGTCCGTTTCAAACCTCCTATGCTTTCCCTGGCATCGGCTGCACACCATAGTATTCATTGCTTCTTTGAGGTCATCCTGCAGCTTGGACAGAAACTCATTCACTGACCGGCTCAGCTCATTCTCTGCCATTTGCTTCATCTCATATTCCTTCCGTCTTTCAGGGTTGCTGACAATGTCCCAGGCTGCCCGCAGAACCTTGAGGGCCTCCTCAGCCCGCGGATGATGATTTTCGTCAGGATGAACCATCACTGCCGGCTGCCTATAGGCCTTCTTCAGTTCAACATCTGATGCTGTGGCTTCAACCCCCAACACATGAAAAGGCTTTAGCTCATCCTCAGGAAGCCCAGCCATGGTCAACAGTCGAGCCACTTCCTCTTCAGGCTGGCAGTAGCGATCACTAGCTACAGGTGCATTCCCCTGCCTACTGGTCCTCTGCTTGACCCAAGGCAACTCCAGCCAACCCCACTGAACTATTCTTACCAGCTGCTGCCACGGCCTGCTGTCTCTCAGCAGGATCAGGCACCGCTGCCAGGTGGGAGAAGCCAGCCAAGAGAAGAGCCAGGTGGCTTTACCCCTCCAGCCTAACCGATCTCTCAGTCCCACCAGAAACCACCAGCCCGACTGCAGACAGCCCAACAAAAGGGCCAGAGCCGGGAGCAGCAAAGCACCCAGCAGCCTAAGAAAACGGGTGAACAGCCCTGCCCCATAGCAAAACCCTTGGCTCGGAAATTGGGACATCACCTGGGCCCCGACCCCCAGCCGCCCTGCCCAGACTCCCACCCAGACCCGAAAAAAGGTCCAGATCGCTGCCTTTCAGCTGCCTGCGTGCATAGATGAGACGGCCACAAGTTTCCACGTACTCCCCCACTAATACCAGCAGTTCGATCAGCCACCAGAAGCCTGCCTGTCCAAGCTGACGCACCCACACTCCCTGTCCTCTGCGCTTATCTGTCCCACTCCAGTTCCGACCCAGCCGATGTCAACCAGGGGATCTGGGATCTCTGCGTCCACCCTCCCAAGTACCCTCCTTGGCTGGAACGCGGTGCCGTTGTCTCCGGAGCACAGGTTTCCTTCCACTGGGCACACGTGAAAAACCACTGGGAAACTTAAGAGGTTCCTCCTCATCACATTCCTCTTGCAACTCTTCATCTTCCCCCAAAGCCGGAGAGGTACAATGGTGGCAAAAGCTGCTAGAAGAGCTGTCTCCTCCCTCAGAACAAGGCCCTTCAGGGATTCCCTGGCAGTTAAAAGCAGATGGAATGGAAAGAAAAGAAGGGTTCCCATCCTCCTGGTACCCAGCCTCATTCTCTCTTGAGAGTTCCTGGCCCACTCCTGACTCTTCTGAAGATGCCTCACTCTGATCAGGGTCCTCTCCATCCCTAGGGACGGAGTGGACCCCTTGGAGGCCATGGCTTGGATCTGACCAGTGGGCTGGATTTGGGGGCTGTGTGTACTTAGGACTAGAGTGCTCTGTGAGGCAGCGGGTACCATTGTGAGCAGGCCCAGCCGAGTCCCTGAGTCCTGAGAATGAAAGTATTTCAGGGTCCACAGAGGGTCCTAAGGTCCTGAGGGAGGCACCACCACTGTGGTGGGCTCCACACAACCCTCCTTCTCCGGGGTGCTTCCGGGCCGTGACCCCAGGGCTTCCTGAGGATTTTAGGTCACAGCCATCATGGTAAGTTCTGAGGCCGAAGAGCAGAGGTAACTCCTCCCCATCGAGCAGGTGGGTGGAGAGCCAGGGGGAGCTAGAGAGCAGCCCCCCCCCCCCCCGGCTCCGCCTCCAGTTCACTCCACACCAGCAGTTTTCATTCTCATTCATTTTGACTGAAATATACCAATGTCTACTGGGTGAGGAGAGGTGGTGGGAATTATCAAGCAAACTAGTCTCTTTTTTCTTTTCTCTTTCACTGAGTTGATTGAACTGAGAAGTTATTGGTCTCAGACACAGACTTATTATTTAAATAAACAAGGAGATGCTATAGAAACTGTACAGCCAGTTGATGAATGGAATATATTATTGCATCTCATGACTATTTCAGTGCCAAGATCCATGTATTCAATGCAGATACCTCGGGCTGCAATTTATAATCCATTCTCTCATCTTGGCTCCAGAAATAGAGTGATGATTATATTGTACTTAACTCCAAGATATTTTTAAAATCTCATGGTATTTGCCATATAATAAATGAGACACTGATCCTCAATTCTCCTGTCAAAGGGAAAATGGACACTGCTCACAATCTATCACACCCTTTCTCATATCTCCCTTACTACATCCTTACCCTAACCTAGCAGGTGATACATGGAGATGTATCATTAAAGTGTTTGCCTGAAAACCAAAATATTTGTCCTAAAGCAAATCTAATATTCTTAAATCTACAGCCACAGGAGGTGAAGAAACAGAGTGTGAAAATATTTGCATTTGAAAGTACAAAGATCTTCACTATTTAGATTAAATGATAAGCAATTGCAATAAAGCTTCGATGTGTTAGAAGCCTTGTTAGGAACGTACCTATGGGAGAAACCTGTAAGAGCTCTGGTCTGCTAGTCACAGGCATGTGCTCTTAGATCTGCTACAAACTAACCATGTGACTTCAGAAACAACACACGTGCCTATTCTTAGTCTTAGTTCATTTGCTTGTAAAATAAAAAGATTGAACTAGATTATTCCCAGGGTCTTTGCTGCTAAGAAATCCCATGGTTTTTTTTTCTATGCTTTAAAAATATTTTACAGATCTTAATATGAAACAGGATATGATTTGATTCTTGATATCCTAACTATATACAATAAAAATCTGATATGACATTAAACATCCATAAGGTAAATATGAGTAATGCCATTCCTTACTGGGCATTGGCATTTAAGCCTTGTCGCTTTTTCACAGCCCTGTAAGGACTGCATCGGTGTGTTGACTTTACAGATGAGGAAACTGAAGCTGAAAGCAAATAAAGAATTTACTGTGTCACACCGTCTACTAAGAGGTGGAGCTGGGGTTAGAAGCCAGGTCTAACTGTAAAGGCTGTGCTTTACATCACACCAGGATGAATCAAGCAACAAATTAAGAGTCTGGTCCTGTATTTCCAATTTCCACTTTTCTATTCCAGGAACCACTGGAACATAATAATGATACCTAATATACATGAGTCTTTCCACTGTACTAAACACTGTTCGAAGCACTTTTGTGTGTTATGTCATTTAAATTTACAACAATCCTAAAGGGAAACAGGAGGACAAATGGACAGAGAGGTCAAAGTCACAGATGTAAATATGAGAGTTAAGATTTGAATCCCTGTGTCTAATGTTAGAGCTTTACACAAGACAGCTCTGGGTTTTAAACGGAAGTTCTTTCTTAAGCAAGTAGGGAAAATGCTTACAAAGCTAGGTTACTTCATTGTTATTTGAAAGAAAACCGCTTCTTGGTGTCAGTCTTATTGTGGATCTAACTTTCAGGTATATCCAAAAGTAGAGTATTTTGTCAAATCACTGCTCTCATGCCTTAGGTGCTCAAAAACATTTCCATCTGTTACAGCTGCGCATCTCCCTGCTTTGCCCCCTATTTTGACTTCAGTATTTATGTCTAACCTGTTCCCTTTCCGTATGTAGCCTGTGAAGGGTGCCAGAAAACTCTAATAGGTTTTTTGTTTGTTTGTTTCTGGCCGTGCCATGTGGCTTGCGGGATCCTAGTTCCCTGACCAGCCAGCTGACCAGGGATCGAACCCGCGCCCCCTGCAGTGGAAGTGTGGAGTCCCAGCCACTGGACCGCCAGAGAAGCCCCTCTAATAGGTTTGTGTGGACCATCTCAATAGTGAAGATAGCTTCAGTATTTTCAACAGTTGCGTATTTAGTAAGTGATACATACTTTTACATGTGTAAAATGAATCATACTTTAATGCATTTTAAAGTACAGGAACCAAGAAGTAAGTGTATATATATAAAGAAGAGACTCTTGTTTTCTTTTCATATGTATCTGCACTGGGTTCTCAATTTTTTTCACATATCAAGTTGTTGTAAATGTTGCCATAGCAGAAAAATTTAATGTTTGGGAAAGACCATTTCTTAGGTTTGCTTTTAAAGGAAAAGAGTCGTTTCAAGCCCTGCTGACATGTCACTCTTCAGTAAGATTTGCATTTATACTAAACATGGCCTGACGTATCATCTTCACGGTCTTCTGTGACCTGGAAATGCTAAATTGTTCATTTCCGCAGAAGGGTTATGCTTCTGGCTGTGACACAGTGAATAAATCCATCATACTTCTGTCAGAAAGTAGTATCCCAATTTAGATTTCTTAACCCAAGCAGTCATACTGTGTCCACAGATAAAAACTGACATGAAAGAAAACCAGTATTGACTGAATTCATCAAAGGTTTCCTTTCACCATCTTCAACCAACCAGCTCATGAAATGTACCCACTTTGCCGGGCCAGATTGTATATGTCAGGATAGTCTGAAAGGTCATTTGGCCCCTGAGAATATTTTCACCTTACACAGTGAAAAGTCAAGTGGCATTTACCCCTATTGCCTCCTTAATGTAATAAATATTGGCCACTGATCTTGACTATTTAGCCTCCGAAATGATAAAACTCTAACCCTAACCCTAACCCTAATCCTAATACCTCCGCAGCTCCACAGAACTGCTCGTTTCAGCTGTAATGCTCACACTTTTCTCTTTCAAACCTTTGCATAAACATCACTTTCTCTGTGAGGCTTGATCTGATCAGATCATTCTAACCTACCCCTCTCTATCTCTTCCCAATTCATTCTTCTCAACAGCGCTATTACATCTGATGTTCCATATATTTTTCTTGTTTTCAGTGCTCCCCGCATGAATATATGAATTCCATAAGGGGAGAGAGTTTTGACTCTTTTGCTCACTGCCATGTTCCTAGGACAGTGCCTTGCCCATAGTAGGTGCTCAGTAAGGATTTATTGAACAAGCGAGGGAATGATATCCCCCCAAATAAAGGCTTGCATCATTTTTGGTATATCCTGTAATGTCCCAGATTTATATCTAAATATATCTTCTTATCAGGGATAGTCTACGAAGGGATTATTTTCTTTTCAGAACAATAACAAATATGTTCATTGGAACATTTAGCATCTTTTTTCAAAGATCTCAAAAGTCCAGAAACCTGGGAGTTGCACAATTTGTGTCCTACTCTTGATCCACCATTGTCTCCAGCTAACTTTGTTCAAATCACTTAGATATCAACTGCTCAAGAAAGTAAAATCTAGGCTAGAGGCTGCCATTCATAAAATACATGATATTACATGTGAATAAATACAGGCTTACATTAAAAAAAAAAGTCACTTAGATCTCAGAACCTCAGTTTTATGGGAATGTAAATTAAAGGACATAAGCTAAATGATGCCTGATTTTGTTCCACACTCTGAAATTCTATGATTCTTAGGATATTTTCTTCCATCTACTCAATTTTTTTTAGCATTTCCTGTGTATAGAACATGTACTGGTTGATAAATAGATAGACAAAATACAAAACCTAACTGCTTACTCAATAGATACAGAAAATAAGGAATCAGGCAGATCTATTGATATTACCCAGGTTTTTATATGTAAATTTATGTGAAAATTATTCAAAAAGTCAAGTGCTTCCTTGCCATCACCTCCAACATTGACACTTCTTTACTTGTGAATTACACCCTACATAAGCACGGCTCCACGATTCTTTTTTTATCTAGATTACAAAGCCACTGAACTGTCTTTTCATCTCAGATGCTCTACTGAACATACTATACAATTTTTCAACACCATAATTTGATCTGAGAACATCTGCAAAAAATCTGTAGCACATTTTTTCCACTTCTCAGCACTTGACTTCTGAGCCTCTCCATATCAGGCATTCTTGCACAGTTTCTGTGACATATTATTGAGCAAACCACCAGAAACACTTCTGTAGAGCTCCAATAGGACCAGAAAATGAATCTGATTAATGACATCGTTAACGGAACTTTTGATTACCTGCTCAACCTATGGATCAATCTGTTCTTTTAGAAATAAGAATCTTATGGCATTTCCCCCACTGTTATTCTTTATTTGAAATTCTTCTTATATATAATCAAGATTATCCCATGCATCTATTTATTTCCCCAAATAATCTAAGTTTCTGGAAAGAACTGCAGGCTTTCCCTGTGGTTGGTGTTTCAAAAAGTGAGGAAGTTCAACTAAACATTCAAATTTTACCTCAGTCATGCACACATAAAACCTGATGTGTGCTTTCTCTTGTTGTATTTGTTTATTCTATGCCTATTAGTCTTCCAGGTCTCATTTTCTCTTTTCCCCAGAAATTCAGCAAGAAATGCCACCATGTCCTTTGATTCCTCCCCCGCATTTTCCTCCCTCCTTTGTTACTTGCATCCTAATATTCATTTATTTCCATCTTATTTTCTTATGGATTTCTAGCTATCTGCAACTTTCCTCTATTCTTTCTATTTATTCTTGGAGGATTTTATTTTTTATTTTCTGGTTCTGACAGTCTGGGTGGCTTGAACAACAGAAACTTATTTCCTCTCAATCCTGGAGGCTAGAAATTCAAGACCACGGTGTCAACAGGGTTGGTTTCTTCTGAGGCTTCTTCACTTGGCTGTAGATGGGCGCCTTCTCTCTGTATCTTCAGAAGGTCTTCCCATTTTGTGAGTCTGTGTCCTAATCTTTTATTCTTATAAGGATACCAGCTATATTGGATTAGGGCCCATCCACATGGCCTCATTTTACCTTAATCATCACTTTAAGTACCCTTTCTCCAAATACAGTGACATTCTAAGGCACTAGGGGTTGAGATTCAACATATAAATTTTGGGGAAAACAATTCAGCCTATAACCGGTTCCCTCCTTTTTCTTTCCCTTTGGTTATTCAGCTACTATTTTTCTGTGCTTTCCTATTTTATTTTTTATAATTTTTATTTTTACTCTGGTCTCTATTCTTTAGACCTATCCCCTTTTCATGCCTCATGGACAATCCTATTCCCGTTCATCTCCAAGGCCACTCACTGCCTAGAATCCCAGCAATAACAAACCTTTGTAACTTTTGGTTTTGAGACTAAAGAAAGGACTTAGAAGGTAAGACATGAAAGTGATGTATGCCTACTCCACCCTGAACCAGATGCTGGGAGGTCTTTTCCAGCCAGCCTACTGCCGCAGCCAAGAATGAAAAGGGAGGCAAAAGGCCAGGCTGCCAGATTTTATCTTTGTGTTTGTTTCCGTGAAGGACTAGAAGGATATTATCAATTTTGTTCACTTCAGACTTGCTGCTGACTCTTCACACTGAATAACTGAGCAGAAATACATCTGCTCTTTCATTGCCACTGTCTTTGCAGAAGGAAATGCTATGATCTTCCCTCATGAAGTACTGCTCAGTGATTGTGTAGCTGCAGAACTCCAGAAAAGCTCTCCTTGCTTTTCTTAGAGGAATGGGGACACCAACATTCAGTCCCTGATTAACCGCTTCCTCTTTCAGTGTCCACCTCCATTCTCTTGCCCCAAGTGTTTGCTGAATCTGAGCCTTCATTTTTATCTCCCAGTCGAGAGTACAAGAGAGATGCTACTACTCTTGGGACATATCCTGCTGTGTTCAGTCAGTTCCGAGTTTCCCAGCAGGCAGAGAAAACATATGCTTAGGGGCACCAAAATGATGTTTGAAAGAGTCTTAGGTTTAATAATGATATTTCCTAAGAAGAACATAAAATGAGAAATCTTTGGGGGAAAATTAGATCTTTATTGGACTTACTTTTATTTTACATCTTGGTATTATTATTTTGTAATTTTTAATTACATATCTGGGAAGAATGGGTGGAACACAAGCTGCTCAGTGCCATTCTTTCTAATTGCCTTAGTCCAGCTTGTTTTCTATTTAAAGTGCAGTCAGAAATGATTAATTCTTCATTTTAAGAAGCTTGAATACAAAGTGTTTTAAGTGCTCTTGACTGGAGTTAGTTTCCAAAGGCATTGAGTTTGAGTCATTGATAAAAGGAATGATTCAGAATAGTCACTGTTTCTGGGCTTGTAGCATTTTTATTTCATTGTGAATTGTACAAATATTTTTTTAAACTCCCTTAAATTCATACCTATTGATGTCTTGAGGTATTTAGTTCATGGGAACCAATCCAAAATAAATTCTTAGGATGCTTCCCCAAGGATTAAAGCTATAGAGTAACAGCTCAGTCCTTGGCCTGACCCCATCTGGAGGCTTCGGCTCCGTGTAGACACTAGGACATATCCTCCTCCCATCAGGGAGAATTTAAAGAACTCTAGGTTTAGAGTAAAGGAACCATCAAATTAGCCTCTTTGCCCTTCTTGGTCTGAAGGTCCAGTAACTGAGTTCCAGTACTGGTAAACTTTCAACTTCCCAGACCCTCTGGGATTGTAGCCTTTCTCCCACTCTTACCAAAAAAAACTTGCTTTCAACTCTTGAATTACAGTGTCTCTTCACCAACAGAAGCTCATTCAATTTAAAGACAACACTGGGGAGGACTTACAGCATATATTAGCTCCGTTTTTTCTAAGCATCTTCTACTAGTTCTACTAGTGAGGAAATTAAAGCTCAGTGATTTGCCCCAAATCCCACATCTTGCAGCGAAACCTTCTGATTTGGCATATATTGTTCTAATCTCAGCTCTACTTTTTCTCCCAAACAGACCCCTATACCCTATAGATAGTGTGCTTCCTGTTTTCCACAAATAATTTGACACCCAATTAAAGTAGAACATTTCTAATGGGATTTAGACACCCAGTGATTATTCAAAGCAAAAATTAGAAAGAAGAGTCAAAGCATCTCGTCTGGATGTTGGAGCATAATGCCCTCAGAATCCAATACAGACTCCAGGCTTCCTTGTGGAGAAGAGGAAGCTAGTACTGGCACCTACTTGCCACCTTCTGCCCCACTCTTGCCCTTAGTACATCACTTACAAAAGCACAAGGTTGAAAGTCTAATGCCGATTCTTGTCCATGCAAACTGAAGGTGACTTTGGTTTAACTTCCCTTGCATAGCAATTTATAATACTATTTTTGTGTTGAACAATACAAAGATCAGAAAGTAAAGTAAATACTAGAATAATTTAAGAGTCAATGTTGCATTTACTAGGATTCTGCTTTTAGTTTATCTAAATATTTTCCACCCAAATGAACTTAAAATGACTTGTATACAGTGTATATCCCCATCTCTACAAGAACCACTTGAATAATGTTGTAATTAATATGCACAGTCACAGAAATGTGTCCCATGAATATAAATACACTCTCCACATAGTGTACCTACATTTATACTTATTCTCTAAAATAAGCGTCAACTGACATAGCCAGAGTGATGTGTACAATCGGTAGCAGAATACTGAGCATGCAAAATGTGCTAAAAAAGACGCGTATGTGGTGGAGCCAGTGTTGAGTATGTAGCAACACGAGTGATGGGAGTCCTCTGTATTAAAGTCCACTGGATGGGGCGCATCTTGCTGTGAGAAAAGCTTGCAATGTGTGAACACTGACGTATAACAACTGTAGGAGCAAATGATTTAAATGCGTCTCTACTAAAACCTCCAGAGGTCTATGACTGATTTTTAGTTTTAGTTTTACATCAGAGCAAAGCAAGAACAATTGAAAGAACTTTTTAAGGCAGAACTTCCTTTTTGCTGCTGGATGTGTCACTTGCTGGGAAAAGGGCTAAATGGTCAGAGCACCAGCATGCTAGCTTTCCTAGCGGGCACGGAGGAAGAAGGAGGATTTATGAGTGGCCTCGGGTCCGGTCTTCTGTAGGATAATACCTGTGACAAGTGGGGAGGGGGTTGGTGCCGATCCTCTCAATGTGATCGGAAATAGGAACAGGAAACTTGGGGCATTTTCCTCAATTATTTTTATTTTACAGATGTGCAATTTGAGATCCAGAAAAGCAGTGTAACTGACTTAGGATCGCACAATTAGTGAATGGCAAATCCAGGGCCGTATCTAGAGTTCAGAAGCCTCTGCCTCTACATGTTTGGTGTTTGGAGACAAGGTAGGAGATGA
This sequence comes from Monodon monoceros, assembly GCF_005190385.1. Taxonomy (NCBI): domain Eukaryota; kingdom Metazoa; phylum Chordata; class Mammalia; order Artiodactyla; family Monodontidae; genus Monodon; species Monodon monoceros. The sequence continues at coordinate 6,771,236 of NW_021703773.1, read as the reverse complement.
AGATATTCAACTGAAATTCAATACATGAGGCTACAAAGTAATTCACACCCGAAAAGTCTTTTTTTTTTTTTTTATACTGACACACTGACCTCCAAAAAATGAGGTAGAAAGTGAGCAGTGATATCCAAGGGACCAATTACCATTAAGAAACCTGTTCTTTCCATCTGCTCCAAGAGCTGTTTGCACCCAGCTTCACATACTCGCAGGCCTTCAATCAATGGTAACAGGCCACTCATCTGTTAACAGTCATAAGGCAGGGGCAGAATTTCTGGGTCTGGAATGATCTGAGAGGCCATCTATCCCATCACAGAAGTCTTCCCTGCAATATTACTAAGAGGTGAGGATCATTTCGCCTCTTTTCTAGAACTTGCAGTGGCAGAAGCTAGCTATACTCTGAAACAGTGCGATCCATCGAATTGTGCTATTTATATGGAAATTGGAGATTAGGACTACAACGTATGGTTGCATCTGCCTCTTGAGTTCTGCGGGACAACGTCCTGTGAGCAAAGAGAGTACTAACCCAATGCCCTCCCCCCAGCTGTTCCATTATACTCAGGTCTCAATGATGGGGACCATTTCTTATTTTTCTTTGTGTCCTTGATATTTAGAATGAATAAAGAGTACCTTGTATCTATCTCCAAATCAGGGCTGTCTCAGTCTTTCACTGGACTTTGCTTTTACGTGGCTATAATTTCCCTACACTATCTTACACTTGTTTTATTGGCATATTCTTGAAATTCCAAATCTTTAGAACTTCAGTTTCCTTATCTAAAATTGAAGTAAAGATGTAAATATATCATAGGTTCAGAGGATTAAATGAGATCACGTATGTATCATACTTAGCAAAGTGCCTGGTACGTTAGCAAGGGCTAGATTATTATTGGTTTACATTCCATTCCCGTGGTGCACGTGCTTTTAAAAGACTGAACTTCTGAAACTGAATCAGGAAACCAATGACATTAAACTAGAAGAACAATACGTGTAAAGTCAAGGAAGAGCACGAATTTTGCTTTAAATTGTGACCCATATCTATCACAGCAAATATTTGTTTCTTTGACATTTTGGGGAACTCACTTCCAGTTCTCAGATTCCATGAATGCCTTTCAAAGACTCAGCACCATTCATTTTAACTAGGAGTGAGGCACGTAGTGTGTGGGTAGATAGCTGGTTTACCCTTGATCCGTTTCCCGCTATAGCTTCTTACGTAAGCTAAATGTCTGCCTTATAGAGGAAGCCTGCTCAAGGTAGAGCCTAAGTATTTCATATCATATTGAAGACCCGCCATCATTGCTCTGGATTTGGTTGGCATTGGGATCAGGCTATCATCATCTTCCACATAACATTCACCTTATTATAATATTAGGTCATAGGTAATGACTTAAGCTTTTCCTTCATGAGGCTCACTCGTCTCCATTCCTCAGAGACCCCATTTGCATCATGGTTTTAAATTCTATGCAGCTTAACTTAAAATCACTCTAAAGCTTATTAAAATGGGACCCCAAATATGTTTTCTAGTTCATGAAAACCAGTATCGTTGCCACGTCCATATGATTCAAAGAATGTAAGTTTACACCGATCCAGATCTGTTGCAATTATTTGTCAGGCTGAGAGCTATTGATTATTAATGGTAATTGCTTGCATAACGAATCCCTCCCCAGGTTCTGAATTTTAAATCACAGCACCTCCAGGTTTGCTGGCAGAGGCTATTCCTGGAAATGAAGAAAGAATGAGGGAGCAGAAGCAGCAGGTCCTTCCCCTGGGAGGCCTTTGGGGAGATGGATGAAATCACAGATAGTCTTTAACCAAATGCCAAGCCTACCTGGCAGACTCCGCACAGCAACTCAGAGGGTCCAGGAGCAAGAGCAATGCATCTTAAACGTACTCCCAGCCGTCGGTCTGTCGATAACAAATTAGACTTGTCACTTTATCCAAGCAGATTCAGTGAAGACATTACCAGTGTTAATGATCTGTGCTTGCCATGGGAAGAAGAAGCTGGAATCTGAGTTTGGTGGTGCAGGGACAGCTTTCAGTTTCTTTTCATTTCTCTTCTCTTGGCTTCATGGTAGCATCACAAGTGAGGCTTTTCCACCATCATCCTTCTCCCAAGTTTGAAAAATGTCAGATGGTATGAAAGTCTGTTACATATTCTGCTCCTCTGTAGACAGGCCAGCACTTACCCACTGTTTACTCCTATGCATGAGTTTGATTTAGGAAGGTCAGGGGAATTAACCTCTAAGAAGAGTATGCCTGTAAACGAAGGGCTTCTTTTACAGGATGCAGGTTCTCCTAGGTTGTCCACGGACACGGAATGTTTTAAGAGGAGAGTATTTTCAACAGGACCCACACTCTCCTGGACTTTGCTTCCACTGAATCCCATTTCTAAAGAAAAGAACTTGAAACTAAAGGACAAGCAGGATCCCAGTGTTACAGTGATGAACTGTCTACACAGAGCATCTCCACCTTTAAGAAGGAAACTTCCTTAATTCATCACCAATAATTAAAGATGTTTCTCTAATGCATAGATGCAGTGCCTTTCATAAGTACTCTTGGCTTTCGTCAAGCATTTTTTTTAAAACTTGCTCAGAAAAACAAATGACAGTAAAACAGGATGTCTCTCCACCCCAATCACAACCTTGTATATTGTAGTAGATATGTAAGAGATCATGGAAATCAATCCAACTTAATCTGCTAAGCTCCAGCAATTATTTCAGTGACCCAACCAAAATTGGAAAAAAAAAAATGTGATGTTGATGGCTCAGGCTGAAACTGGTTGAAAATTTAAATTTGCCAAATACAGAGACAGCTAAACATAAGACAGGTTAAATGTTGCGTTATATTAAAGGACATAATGAGTTTCAAAGAGAAGGCTCTCAGGCTGAGTATACTGAAATCGGACTGTTTATCAACTGAAGTCTTCTGAGTTTATCAATAGCTTCGCACTTGCCTTTGAAAATAAGCAGCCCCTCCCACAAATGGAAGGTCTGGATCCAGTAATCCACACATGAGTTTGTAGAAACCATAATCAAGGATGATTCAGGAGGGACATCTGTTTTATGTTCTCTATACTATGGGCTGTTCATTAACTGTTATGAGTCTTTGGGTTGTGGGAAAAAAATAGATCCATGGGAAAAGAGCACGAATCAAAGGGACAAACACTGCTGTGCTCATTTTCCTGCAGACTTACAGAGTCAGATTTGCTTTCAAGACCTGAGTTTGCAGGAGCCTGGTAGCTGGAAGAGCACCAAGAATGAAGGGATAACAAAACCACAAAAGCACAAACAGGCAATTCCAAGGAAGGCGTTCAGAAGCAGCTCTAGTTAATTCTCACCCCTTCTTTAGTCTAAGCCAGCACCTGCCCAGCACCAAGGCAGTGGAGCTGGGTGCTCACCTCTCACTGTAGGCTAACACCTTCTCTGCTTTGATTTTCTGGGCTTTGGAGTGTCCTACTGCGCGCGCGCACACACACGCACGCACGCACACACACACACACAGTTGAATTTCTACAGGGCAAACTTCAGTTGTTTTTTTTTTTCAGGAGATTTTTTCTTTTTTTCCCCCTTTTTCTTCTTGCCCCTTTCTCATCTGTATTTCTTCAGCATGCATTTTCCTTCTTAGAGCTGTCATTCCTAACTAGCCATTCTTAGTCAAGAGATAACAAAGTTCTGTGAGGCATCTCCCACTGGGAACCTCGCCTCCATGCAAGCTGGTCTGAATTGCAGGCTGGCTGCATTTTTGATAAGTCCTGAACATAATGTACTATCAACTGGGGATGGAGGAAGCCAGTGGCATTTGGACTGAGAGGCTCAAGGAACATATTTTTCAGACATAATGGATTTTGCAAAGTCTGCATTGGATTTTGCCTCACAGGTAACCTACTTATTTTTTCCTTTAATTTCCAGGCCTTTGTGGATACAAGAGGGCCTGAAACCATAGGAGCAAGTGACAATGAAGCCTTTTAAAGTTCAGCTTAAAACCCAAGATGCAAAGAAAAATCTAAATGATGGCAATTCTGCAGAAGGGAGTGGCAGGATATATTTAAGTGATGAAACATAAAAACCTACAACCAAGATTACTGTACCCAGCAAGGATCTCATTCAGATTCAACGGAGAAATTAAAACCTTTACAGACAAGCAAAAGCAAAGAGAATTCAGCACCACCAAACCAGCTTTACAACAAATGCTAAAGGAATTCTCTAGGCAGGAAACAAAAGAAAGGAAAAGACCTACAATAACAAACCCAAAACAATTAAGAAAATGGTAATAGGAACATACATATCGATAATTACCTTAAATGTAAATGGATTAAATGCTCCCACCAAAAGACACAGGCTTGCTGAATGGATACAGAAACAAGACCCATATATATGCTGTCTACAAGAGACCCACTTCAGACCTAGGGACACATGCAGACTGAAAGTGAGGGGATGGAACGAGATATTCCTTGCAAATGGAAATCAAAAGAAAGCTGGAGTAGCAATTCTCATATCAGACAAAATAGACTTTGAAATAAAGACTACTGCAAGAGACAAAGAAGGACACTACAAAATCATCAAGGTATCAATCCAAGAAGAAGATACAACAATTGTAAATATTTATGCACCCAACATAGGAGCACCTCAATACATAAGGCAAATGCTAACATCTATAAAAGAGGAAATCGACAGTAAAACAATAATAGCAGGGGACTTTAACACCCTACTTTCACCAATGGACAGATCAACTAAAATGAAAATAAATAAGAAAAAACAAGCTTTAAATGATACAGTAAACAAGATGCACTTAATTGATATTTATAGGACATTCCATCCAAAAACAACAGAATACACTTTCTTCTCCAGTGCTCATGGAACATTCTCCAGGATAGATCATATCTTGGGTCACAAATCAAGACTTGGTAAATTTAAGAAGATTGAAATTGTATCAAGTATCTTTTCCAACCACAATGCTATGAGACTAGATATCAATTACAGGAAAAAAAAAACTGTAAAAAATACAAACACTTGGAGGCTAAAAGATACACTACTGAATAACCAAGAAATCACTGAAGAAATCAAAGAGGAAATCAAAAAATACCTAGAAAAAAATCACAATGAAAACACGCCAACCCAAAACCTATGGGATGCAGCAAAAGAAGTTCTAAGAGGGAACTTTATATCAATAAAATCCTACCTCAAGAAACAAGAAAAATCTCAAATAAACAACCTAACCTTACACCTAAACCAATTAGAAAAAGAAGAACAAAACCCCAAAGTTAGCAGAAGGAAAGAAATCATAAAGATCAGATCAGAAAGAAATAAAAAAGAAATGAAGGAAATGATAGCAAAGATCAATAAAACTAAAAGCTGGTTCTTTGAGAAGATAAACAAAATTGACAAGCCATTAGCCAGACTCATCAAGAAAAAAAAGGGAGAACACTCAAATCAACAGAATTAGAAATCAAAGAGGAGAAGTAACAACTGACACTGCAGAAATACAGAGGATCATGAGAGATTACTACAAGCAACTATATGCCAATAAAATGGACAACCTGGAAGAAACAGACAAACGCTTAGAAAAGCACAACCTTCCGAGACTGAACCAGGAAGAAATAGAAAATATAAACACACCAACCACAAGCACTGAAAGTGAAACTGTGATTAAAAATCTTCCAACAAACAAAAGCCCAGGACCAGATGGTTTCACAGGCAAATTCTAGCAAACATTTAGGGAAGAGCTAACACCTATCCTTCTCAAACTCTTCCAAAATACAGCAGAGGGAGGAACACTCCCAAACTCATTCTATGAGGCCACCATCACCCTGATACCAAAACCAGACAAAAGATGTCACAAAAAAAGAAAACTACAGGCCAATATCACTGATGAACATAGATGCAAAAATCCTCAGCAAAATACCAGCAAACAGTACCCAACAGCACATTAAAAGGATCATACACCATGATCATGTGGGGTTTATCCCAGGAATGCAAGGATTCTTCAACATATGCAAAATCAAACACTTTTAATCAGTTAAAAGCTGATTCACTTTTTTATACAGCAGCAACTAACACAACAATGTAAAGCAATTATACTCCAATAAAGATGTTAAAAATAAATAAATATCCAATGGATGGCAATTCTGAATTTAGGGAAATATGATTCATTTCGAACATGTACAACTGTGATTAAAATCCAGCAGTAAGCAAAGGATAAACATGAAGTAATGCATGTTGATGTATACATTTGTCAGTTTTTGCTGTGGCAGCAAGCAAACTCAAGACCTCAGCAGTTTATAACACAAACCTGTCTTTCTTACTCGTGGGTCTGTGGATTGGGTATAGCTCTGCTGCGTCCAACAGGGCTTGGATGCGCTCGGTGCCACGTTTGGGTTCAGGTCTGCTCTGTTAGTCCTTATTCTGGGAACCAGGTTCAAGGAGCAGACACTATTTGGAGTGTGCTGTTCTGGCGATAGAGCGCAGAAGTTCAAGAAGATGAACAAAAAACATGGAATTCCTCTTAAATCCTTCACCTGGAGCTGCGAAGCTGCCCACATTTCATTGTTCCACGCAAGTCAGATAATCAAGCCTAGAGTCAATGGAGCCTGGAAGGTGTGGTACAGTAAATGTATATATATATATATATATATATATATATATATATACATATTGATATTTTGTCCTTGTCCCTGGTTGTTGGCACAGAGCTCCCCAAACTCCTGGATTTTCCTGGGGGCTTTGTATGCTAATGAAATGAATCACAGGAAAGGAGGTCCTAGGTAGCTTTAGGATGGGGACTGGTTACCAGAAAAATCAGCCATGTGAATACAGAATGAGAACTTTCAGCCCGACCCCCCTCCAGGGAGGGACAAGGGGACAGCCGTTGAGTTCAATCACAGATGTCTAAGGATTTAATCAAGTGTGCCCATGTGACGAAAGCACCATGAGAACGCCTTGGTGGGTTCAAGGAGCTTCCTGGTTGGTGGAACCATTGACATGCTGGGATGGTGGTGTGCCTGGAGAGGGCACGGAAGTTCTGCACCTCCGCCCTCCCACCTTGCCCTACCCATCTCTTCCGTTTGGCTGTTCTTGAATTGTATCCTTTATAATAAACCGGTTGCTTAAGTGAAGTGCTTTCCTGAGTTCTGTGAATCATTCTAGCAAATTATGGAACCTGAGCGAGGAGGCTGTTGGAACCCCTGAACTGGTAGTCAGCAGGCAGACGTGTGGGTCACCGGGGGCCGCCATTTGCAGCTGACGTCTGAAGTGGGGCAGTCTTGTGGGACAGAGCCCTTAGCCCATGGGGTCTGCACTAACTATGGGTAATCAGTGTCAGAACTGAATTGTTGGACACCCACTCAGTGTTGAAGAATTGGAGACTTAAAATGACATATTTAGTGTTAGAAAAGGCCACACAGAAGGGTATTCCAATCAAGAGAAAGCAAGCCTAAGGAATGAGTAAATACTTATGAACAAATAATACAATTGGCCACAAGGGACTTTGGATCAGGTTTAAATGCATTAAAAATATTTAGCACTATCGAGGATCCTCAAATCCCAATTCCCCAGTCTACTCCCCATCTAACAATATCATCTCCTTTTTTCATAAAAAACATCAACATCACTCAGCATTAGCCAGAGGGGGTCCTCTGTTTCCAAGTAAACATTTAATGTAACTTGAAATAATAAAGAAGAATTATGGGGATATATTCTCTGTCCCTAGTGAGGCTTCGCATACCTGAAAGAAGATTCTTCATCTTATGTATTTCTTGGGCTGATTTATACAAAGTCTGGTGCGTAGTGCCAGGTACCTTTAGCTCACCAGCATCCTATACTTCTAGGTGGCAGAACTTTCACTCCTACCTGTATAATTATAAAGGTATCTACTTAAGGAGTGTTTAAAAGAGTACCCTGAAGATTATCATGTACTTGTTTTCTCAAGCCCTATACACATCTCTGCTTGTCTCCCACTCAAGTTACAGAGGAAAAAAGAAGACAAAGAAATTTAAAACAACCCAAGTTCAACACAGTCTTGGATGCTTCCTTTCCTTAGCTCCTTTTGATCCTCGTGATAGTTCTGTAAAGGGGATGCCGTCACCTCCACATTGACCGCCCCCCCCCCAGTTGTCCAGATAGAAACTAAGACTCAGAGACATAAGGGACTTCCCCACAGTGACTCAACTAGCATGGCATAGAACCAACATTTGAACTTAGTCCTGTTCAACAGAAGCTTTTCTCTCTACTCAACATTGTTCCACAGGAAAGGTCCCAGCCTTGAACTCATCTCAAGAAAAGACCAAGGAAGTAATGCTGTCATGTACATCATGAAATCTATCAAATGCATTTGGAGAAGAAAGGGGTAAAGTAAGACTATGTTAAAGGAAGCTGGTGCTAAATATCTCTGGCATACAATATGGTTCACAACTAAGGTTTCTTTGCTTCTTTTCCAGAGCCTTCTATGTACCTTACTATGCACTCTACAAATATACAAATAACCCCCAAAAGTGGGCAAAAGATCTGAGCAGACAATTCACCAAAGATAAACCGATGGCAAATAAGCACATGAAAAGACACCCAACATCACTAGTCATTAGGAAAATGCAAATTAAAACCACAAAGAGCTAGTACAACACAATCCAACACACATATTAGAATGGCTGAAGTGAAAAAAGAACAGACAATAACAAGCATTGACAAGTATGTAGAGTCCACTGGAACTCTTATACACAGATGCAAAGTAAAATTCTATCACCAAAATTGTACGACCACTTTGTAAAACAGTTTGCAGTTTTTTTAAATGGTAAACAAACCATATGACTCAAATATTTGACTACTAGATATTTACACAATAAAAATAAAAATACGTGTATACAAAGAGTGTTTATATCCAAATGTTCATAGCAACCTTATTTGTAACAACTGAAACCTGGACAGCTCAAATATCCATCAACAGAATACTTATTGTATATCCATACAGTGGAATACTACTCAGTGATAAAAATGAATGGACTCCACACAAAACAACATGGATGAATCCCAGAATATTTATACTGAGTGAAATAAGCCAGACTCCCCCCTCATGTCTTCATTTCACAATGTGAGAGTTATATTAGAAAGCACAGTCTCTTCTGTGTGAAGTTAAATCGTTTCTACTAAAGAAAGCTTTTGATAATTCCTAATGAGCCACAGTAATTTAGCATTACTGAGCTCAAGAGTTTGAAGTTTTCTCCCCCCCAACCATCTTCCCTTCTCACCTACCCTGAATGCTGACTGGTACTCAAAAGTTTCTGAATATTTCACTGTTTCTTGGGGAAGTGGAAGAGAAGCTAGACCAAGTCTCAGGTTAAAGAGAATGCACATGCTTTGGCAGTTGGGTCAATTGCCCAGGTATTAAAGAAATAATTATTTTCTCTTCACTGCTTTACGCATGCACCATGGTGTTCTAATATCGTTGCTAGGTAGTTCACCATCAGGGTGTAGAGATTCCTGTTGAGACCCCCAAACCCTGTAGGAAGTGGCCTTGGAAATGTAATAATTTACCAGTTTCTCTTTAGGTTCGAGCCATGGGCAGGTAAAGATGTGTACTGAAAGCATTGGGCCAGGAAAGTCACCAGGAAGATCCCTGTAAGCTGCGTCTTAGGTGAGTATGTGCAAGTAACTGTATTTGAAAGTGCGATCGAGGCTGAATGGTGAACTAAAAGACAAGGAGGAAAGTAAAACTCTACAAAGATTAGGCTTGAAGAACACTGGTGCTTTCAACATCACCAAGATCTTTAACTACACGACCCTGGTAACTTTCATCTTCATTATTTAACCTCAAGATCTTTTGCTCTCAACTTTGTCCTGGCTACCTTATACATACTCTCTATATCACAGTGAAGGGACAAACGGGGGAAAGGGTGAAATTCATGTCATTTTATCTTTATCGGGTATGAAGTTTACTGCTTTTTGACACTTTCTTAGCGATGCTTTGAATGGAAGTTAAAAGAGAAGGTTGAATTCAGGTTGGATCAAACGGGATCCTTGTCCTGGTATCTACAAATAATCAAACAAAATGCAACTTCAATCAAGGCAGGGAAACTATCTGGTTCGCCATTGAATCCCCAGGACCTAGAACATGTTGACCAACTGACCACGCTGTACTTTAAAGAGAAACAGAGACAAAATTCTATTTTACATGCTGTGAAATAGTTATTCATCCACCTCTATTTCAGAAATAGGAGAAATAAGATATAGACTATAAGTGATTTTACAAAGAACAAAAAGCTAAAAAGTCACAGAGCCAGTATTTTTATAAGGAAAACTTTTATAGAAGTATAGCAAGTATACAAAAATGCCCACCCATCATTAAGTATCTAGCTGGATGAATTTCACAGATTGAATACATTTATGTGACTGTCACCCAAACCAAAAAAATTTAAAAATCACCTGCACCCCAGAAGCCTTTCTCAGCAAATACTTTTCCACCAATTAACCATTATTCTAACAACTAGTATCATAGATTACTTTTCCTTACTTTTGAACTTCATATAAATGAGATGATATAGTATGTTTTTTTAAGACCAGTTTCTTTCACTCATCATCACGTGTGTGAGATTCATACATGTTGTACGTGCAAGTTTGTTCACTATGCTTGTTGTCTCATATTCTAAATATATCACCATTTATTTATCTGCCTCACTGCTGATGGACATTTAGATTTTTTGCAGTTTGAGGCTATTACAAATAGTGCTACAATGAATGTGCATGAACATGTGTTTATCTCCTGGGTATGTAACTAGGTGTGGAGACGTTGGGTCCTGGGATACACACATATACTCAGCTTTAGTAGGTATTGCCAAAAAGATTCCTAAAATGATTGTTCCAATTTACACTTCTACCAGAAGTGAGAATTCTAATTGTTTCACATTCTTGTTAACACTTAAAATGTTCATTTTAGCAATTATGGTGAGTGTGCTATGGTACTTCTTTGTAGTTTTAATTTGCATATTCATGATGACTCATGAAGTTGAGTACCTTCAGATATATTTATTGGCCATATGGATAACCCCTTTGTGAATTGCCTCTTCAAGAGCATTCCCTATTTTTTTCTACTGAACTTTCTTTCTTATTGATTTGTCTAGCATCTTTATATATTCTGGATGTGAATCTTTTGATGAATTTATGTATTGCAAATATTTCTCTCCACTCTGTGACTTGCCTTTTTATTTTCAAACATATATTTGACAAGTAAAGGTCTTAATTTTAATAGGTTTTCTTCTATAAATCAATTATTTTATGATTAGTACTTTTTTGGTCCTATTTAAGAAATTTTTGCCTAGTCTATTGTATATTGGTTTTCTACTTCATTAATTTCTACTCTCACATTGATTGTTTCATTTTTTCTATTTTCTTTAGGTTTATTAAACTATCTTTTCCCTAACATCTTGATTTTGAGTCTAATTAATTTTTAGCCTTTCTTAAAAAAAAAAGTATACATATACTATGAATTACACTCTAAAGAACATCTTTAGTTTCATTCCACAAGTTTTGGTATGTTGTATTTTTATTGTCATCCACCCAGAAGGATTTAAATCCAGAATTTCTAATTTTAATCCAGAATTCTTTCAACTCAAGTATACTACTCTTTTATTTCTTTGTCATACATAAATGAATGGTTTTCAAATTTCTATGTGAAAAACTTAGGTACCAAAAGGAATACAATTGCCATTTTTAGTTTGCATAGTCTGTGCTACTAAGTGGTCAAGGTTTTTCTTTATTTATATTTTTATATTTAACACTAACAGTAGCTTGGGGGTATGTACTGTTATCTCCTCTCTACAAATGGAGATTCAAGGAGATTAAGGAGTTGCGTCCATCTAACATGTAGTGGAACCAGGATTTGAAGATATCCAGGATAAACTTCGCTACCTCTAAGGTCTGTGTTCCTTTTCTTTCATGCTCTCCTACTCCATGCTCCTTCTACACACAGACCATGCATTCGAGTCCTGGAATCTAAGAATTATAGCTAGAATGAGCAAAGTGTATCAGACCCTTATATTTTGCAGGTAAGAAAACTACATTCCAGGGAAGCTGTATGGCTCATCCATCCAGATTTCTAGCACAATGATTTTTCTGCCCTTCCAAATTGCTTCACAGCTCACCTTTCAGGATAAGTCAACAGTGCCACACCATCAACGATACTTACATGAGCAGTCAGTTCACTTGGCCGCAAAACTTGAAAGGTAAATTTGTCAGTATTAGTACAAAAAAAAAATACAGAACCCTGATACTAGTCCCCATTACACACTTAAAAATATTTTCGTAACTTCTTTAAAAGTTTTCTTGCCTCTCACTGGTTGTCACTGAGGGGAGTAAACACGGAGAACAGAGAATGAGAGCTCCCAAGTTGTCAGCAAGAGTACTTCCTGGGCATGCTCCAAACTGTCATCTGGGTTTAAAATTGACTTTGGGAACAGAGTTCCGGTGTGTGGATTCTATTAAGGCTGACTGATAAAACTCCATCTGCTCGTGTTTTGTTTGTGTGTGTGTGTGTGTGTGTGTGTTTATCTCTTGGCCTCTGGCACTTTTAGCAGCTTACCCCCTTGCTCACCAGGGAATTCTACTAAGGGTACCCAGTGCTTTGATACGGGGTCCCTGTGGGCTGTGATAGGAAAAAGATTGTACCTGCATGGTTTAATTTCTCTTCACTATCCAGACTCCTTGCCAGAGAGAATCTCTGTCACATAGTCTAAAGGCAGAGATAAAGCCCATGAGAGAAACTATAAGCTGTAATACCCTATTCTGAGAAAAGACATCATTCCCATGAATGCCTTGTAGCTTTTGCTGAAAGACAAAACATGTTACTGCTCTACAGTAAGGAGAAATGAGAACTCCTATTCCCAAGGGAGAGAAAATACATCTCCATGTATGACAAGTAGTTAACATTCTGGATTGCATCTGCCTGGGCTCTTATCATGATGTGAATTTGTTTTCTATTCACTGGCTTGAATAGTAACAAAATCATACTGAAATGTGAATGAAGCACCAGCTACACATTTTATTACAGCTTCCATGGTAATCTGACTGGGGGAAGTTTAGGAGAGAACAAAAGCAGAGAGTAGTTAATCAACTCTAGTATTTGTACCCTACATTGGAAAGCCAGTCTGTTTATTAGTAACAAGCCAAATGCTTCTTGAAATGAATAATTTTTTAAAGCTTTGCCAACATTATACAATCGGAGTTTACGTAAAGTTCCTAAAGTGCTAACAAGTACTAACTTGTTGACAAGACTGTTTACCATCCCTTTTGGATGAAACGTAAAATGAAGTCTTGGCCACAAGGCTCATAAAAACTAACTTATGCCTGTTTTTCCCCCCCAGGAGTAGATGTACTAGTTGTGAGGTTCTGGATAAACCTACTTCAGATTTATTCTTCATATTAAACTGCTCAGAGACAGGACTCATAGTTCTTATAAACCTAGTATAGCACATAAGTTTAGGTGAGTTTGAAGGTGTGCACTGACAATGTATGTACTGGGGACTTTTAAGACTTACGAGATGATAACAAAACTCCTTCTTGAAGTGAACTCTAGCATTTCAAGTGGAAATGGGAGATTTTATTAATTATTTTTAATATTTTATATACATGATTTCCTCAGGCGATGGCCTGACTGTTAGAGAGCTGCTCATTTTTATCATGGGGCTAACTGCTTTTAAGAAGTGGAGATACATGTTTACTCACTGCTAGATTAGATGCTTACCAATCCTTACTTGGAAAAGGAAAATATTCGATACATGACAAAGCCTGAGAAGTGAGGGCACTGGATGAGAGAAATGAACATTCCTAATGTTTCTTCTAAGGATATATCAGAGTCAACATGTCCTAAGGAACTGTAATAAGACCTCTGTATACTGGTGAGGAATATAAGCAAATACTGCATATTTATTTAATATTGTGTGGCAATAACAAAAATCATAATTTCAAGTATTATTCTCCTTAACATATTCAGTTTTTTAAAAACTGGGTGCTGAAAGGGATACCAAATAATGTAAGGAAGTGAGAACATATTATGTTAGGAAAGTCAATACATTTACTGGAAAAACAACACTTTTAAGTTGTTGGCATGAAAAAGGTCAATCCTGAGGGAACCTGAGTGATGGTGGCATCGGGCTGCATGAAACATAAGGAGGGATGAGGTTGTAACACAGGTAATGGAGAGAAGAGCAGAGAGAGAGAGAACAGAGGGAGAGAGAGAGACAGAGAAAGAACAGAGGGGGAGAGAGGGAGAGAGAAGAGACAGAGAGAAAGAGAGACAGAGAGAGAGAAAGGGAAGAGAGAGAAGAGAAGACAGAGACAGAGAGACATAGAAAACTGGGGAAAGGACAGGAATAGTAGAGGACTTCAAATGACAGTCAGCCCTGCTATTGGAATTTGGGCAGCTTCACAGATACGCATGATGGCAGGGCGGGATACAGCTGACATTTGGACCATGTGTGTGCAGTATAACAACATTGTACAATTTTGTGGAGATCTCTCTCTCTCTCTATATATATATAAATATGTATATATATATATATATACACACACACTCTCATATATATATATACATTATATAATCCCTTCACAAATATATATGAAGGGATTACATACATAAGGAAATTACATATATATATATATGTTAAGGAATTATATCAAATATTGATATTTTTTGTCTCTCTGGGTGACAATGTTATATGAGATTTTCATTTCTATATTGATCCATTCTTTATTTTCCAAATTTTCTATAATAAATATTTATTATTTTAAAATACATAACTATAATTTTCCTAACAAAGTCTAAAGTTATTGAGTATCTGTAACTAACTTCTGAAAAGGTAAGAACGTGAACACACTTAAATTACATTTAAATCAAGTATCTCGCCTCCCTGCATCTTGCTAGGTGTTTAGAGACTGTACTGCTAATTTTTAATGAAAATAGTAATTTTTACCAGTTAACCAAATTTATGATTCTATTTTATTTATGTCGCTGTCACTGTTATTTCTTGCACTCTTGCTTTTTTTCCTCAGCATTTCCTTTCCTTCATGCTGAAGTATTACTTTTAAAATATCTTTCAGAGAGAGATTATGAATGAATGGTTAACTTTCTTAATCTTTGTCTATTTGAAAATGTCTTCACTTTACCCCTTATTTTTTAAATGATAAGTTATAGGTGGGTATAAAATTCTGAGTTGTCGAGCATGTTTCCTTCAAACTAGAAAGATACTACATTGTCTTCTGCCTTTTATTATACGGTTGAGAAAACTTCAGTCTACTTTTTTTGTTTTTAGTTAGAAATCTGCCATTTCTGGTAGGAATTTTTTAAATTTCCACATTTAAAATATTTCGGATATATCACACATTCAGAAAGGTGCATTAAATATTTATACCTTGTTTAAGGAAGGTAAGTACCCATATAACTACTATCTCAGCCAACCCATAAAATATCACCAGCATCTTAGAAGCTAATGATGTGTCCGGTCCCAATCCCCGTCTCGTCTCTTCTCTCGAGAAGTAACCAATATCTTGACATTTAAGATTGTCACGTTTTGAGGTTTTTTTTAATTAGAGGAGTTTTACCAGGGGTATTATACCTCTGAACAGTATAGTATAGTTTTACCTATTTATGGAAAACATAATTCAATACCACCAAATAGACCAAGACCCCCTCCATCTCCGTTAAGAAGAGAGCCAATTCCCTCTCTTTTCATTCAGTTTTCTGGTAGCTTTTCAACAGGCCCTCTTTCCTTGGTGGTCTGCAGTTTCACTGCATTGTGTCTACAGATTATTTTTCTTCATCCTTCTCATCATACAGAACGCAATTTCAATCTGAAACTCATCTTATTTTAATATGGAAAATCCTTACCCATTATGTCTCCAAATATGATTTCTTGGGAAGCTCCTCTATCCTTTTATTATTAAAATTCTTTCATATATATGTTGGTGTCTCAACATTTGTGCCCCATGCCTCTTAAGTATGCAGTATGTATTTTTGAAAATCTCTGTCTCTCCACATATTCTACATAGTTCCCTTAGTACTACCTCTCAGTTTACTAGTTTTATGCCTGTGTTCAGTCTAGAGTTTAACTAGTTTTTAAAAAAATATGTACTTCAGTAACTACATTTCTAATTTTTCTACTTGTTCTTGTTTCATGCCTGTGTTTTTTTCTTTTCCATTGATACTCACTATACAGTTAACTCCCTGATTATGTGAACATTTATAGAAATTTCTTAGAATGTTTTATTTGTTTAATATCATCTAGAGAACATTTAGGTTCTGGTTATTGACATTTCGTATTTTTTCTTAGCGTGAATTGTTTACTTGTGTTTGGGATTGTGGTTTGCGGCTACATGTGGAGGGGAGAATATCTCCTTTTTACTCTTCACTTAAGCCTACTCTCTAGTAGGCAGTCTCTGTCTTTACTCAGTTTCTTCCAAGCTCTCAGCTCAGAACTTAGTCTTATATTAGTGATCTTAAGATATCATAGATCTCATAACTGTGCCCATGGGTGGTTTGTCTCGAATTTGGTCTTAAGTCTACATCTATGTCCTTTCATCCCCTCTCTAAAGATACAGCGTCATGGAAGTCACAGATTCTGGTAACCATCCGCAGTAGCTTTTCCCAGCTTCCTTTCACAAATGAGTTTGGGGAAAGGAACACTACTTCCCTAGTTCCTAGTTTCAATTGGTAATTTTGTGCTTTAACGGTTAGTTTTAAGTGTTTGGATTCCTAGAGATGCTTTTTTTTTTTTAACATCTTTATTGGAGTATAATTGCTTTACAATGGTGTGTTAGTTTCTGCTTTATAACAAAGTGAATCAGCTATACACATACATATATCCCCATATCCCCTCCCTCTTGCGTCTCCCTCCCACCCTCTCTATCCCACTCTTCTAAGTGGTCACAAAGCACCGAGCTGATCTCCCTATGCTATGTGGCTGCTTCCCACTAGCTGTCTATTTTACATTTGGTAGTGTATATATGTCCATGCCACTCTCTCATTTAGTCCCAGCTTCCCCTTCCCCCTCCCCATGTCCTCAAGTCCATTCTCTACATCTGGAGACGCTTATTTCTGAAAATCATGTATTACTTTTATAAAATAATAATAATAATACTATGATTTTGTTTCAAACACCACTGAATGTGGGATGCATTGGCCAATGGTAGTGAAAGTCAATTTTAGGATAACCTAAGTACAGAAAGATGATATCAGGACCTTGAGAACAATTTCAGAGATGAAAGTGTCCACAGTTATCATGGGTTCAACTTCTTCATTTCAAAACAGTAGGACTGAGACCTAGGGAAACTGTGAGTCGCTTCTCCAACATTTAGATCCCAAGCATGTGGGAAAGACGGACAGAGTGAGATTTTATTCTTTATTCACCAAGGCAAAGTCTATGATAAGACTTCTTTAAGATGAGCTGTTCTGCCTCTTGGAAATGCTGCCCAAGGGCCAAGGGAAATTGTCTGCACTACAGAAGGCAGAAACAAAGAAATCAAATTTTTCTAATCTGCACCACCATACAAACTGCGAGGCTGGAGGAGCAAGGTCAATCAATATGTGTATTATTGCATTTAGTCCTGGCTGGAACACTGTTACAGACAAGCCTTAATTCAGGTTGCTGCTCCTTCTATCTGCAGAAGTCGGCCAGGTCCTCTGTGTTGAATTCTTATTGGTAAGTCTTCCCCCCTGCTGGAAAGTGTCAGCATTCTGTGTATGGACAAGGCTATTCACATCTATATATTGATTCCAGGATCCAAGTGAGAACCGTTTTCAAGTGACAAGGTCAAATTAACTTAAAATACACACACTGAAAGTATATAGTAACTGGAAAAAAAAATGAAGATCTTGCTAAACACTCTGGGTTTCTGGTCCACTTCAATAAGGAAAAAGTTACTGATAGGAATAATAGAACTTTCCAAAAAGTAAATTACTTAATAGATTTAGATTTCTTCTCCTCCAATCCAGTAACTAAATGTAATATTAAAATCTTAATAATGCTTTCTGGGTTTTACATAACTTATTCTCACTAAGACTATGGGAATTAGTTATTGTAATAGCTACTGTGGTCCCCACTCAGATCTCCTTGTCAGGACCCATCACCCACTCCGCAGCCACAGGGGAGTATCAGTTCTGGCTGCTCATGGCTGCGCTCCTCTTGCGGCATTGGCCTTGACCTCAGGGAGCTTCCACACCTAAGATTTTGCTTCCTTCCAGAATGTGGCCTGTGGCCACCTCCAAAGAACATCCATGCTATTCATCTGGCAAATGCTTTATTTTTCCTCTTTGTCAGAAAAGAGGTTCAGAAACAGATCTTGCTCCCCTGGGATTGACTGACCACAGAATACATTTACACTGCCACTTGTCATCCCTTCCACCCTCCAAATGGCCCTGGACTATCTGGCCTTTTCACAGAATACTACATTGGTCCATTCTATTGATATAATGTTAATTGATCAAAGAGGGACAAAAAATGGCAATGACATTGGGGGCCTCGGTAAGAATGGGCTTCAGAGGATGGAAGGTAAACCCTGTGAACACTAAGGGCTCCCCTATTAGTAATGTTATTAGGGACTTGGTGGTCTGGGTTGTGTTAGGATATTCTCTCCAAAGTAGAAGAAGTGGTACCTTCTATCACTAAAAAGGAAACACAATGCCTGTTAGATATCTTCAGGTTCTGAAGCCAGCGTATTCCCACTTGGGAATACTGCTCCTTACCATGATGGGAACCTAGCAGACCCACTACGAGCCAGGCCTGGGTCAAGATTCCACATATTATCTGAACCACTCTAATGGGGGGCAGGATAACTTTGTACCCCAGATATCAATGTCAGCATGGACCCAGTATCTAACAGTTCTTGAAAGGCCTACGTGCTATTTCTCTTTCCTCTGCATACATTTACCTGAGAACATGGTGGTAGGTCCCTCCGGGGAAGATTGGGTAATCCCTAAGGTATGTTCTTGCCAGTGTTGAGAATCCTTCATTTCGACTCACCTCTTCTCCATTAAATGGATTCTGGACCCAAGAACTGGCTCACATCTGGAAACTGAGCAAGGATGCTGACCATTTAGCATCATATGGGGTAGCTTTCCTCAGCCTCCCGATCGTCTACTCTTGACTTATTTGTTGTATAAAATAGGTATTGTTCTTGGTGGCTGCCTGTCTATCTTGCCCCTAAGAATACTGTGTCCTAGTAACCATTTTCAGAACTCCCTACAGGCCAGGCCTCTCTGCTACTGCTCAGACCTTGAAACTGATAACAATAATTGTGCCCACTTGACTGTACTAAGTGCAGCCACCTGGACTCCACAACATCAGATCCTATTATCCCATTGCTATCAAGGAGCCCAGCTGTGTAACATCTGCTCTTCTTCCCTGGCCTGCAGAAGGCAGAGTACCACTCAGCTTTCCATGAGATTTTTGCCCAATTCTCCAGTGTATTCCTTCTTGCTTTGGGAACTGTAGTGTCTTTCAGACACTCTAGAATGCAGTTGGCCTTCCTCCAACATGCTCATTTCTCTGGGCATTTTGATCCCTCCTTCCACTGTGTGCCATGGAAGTTCTAGTATTTCACTTTAACTTAGTGTGGGCCTTAGCTTTCTCCAAGCTTTCAGGAGCATCCTATCAGGATATTCGTGTCACCTCCTATGGTCCTCACCAGGGCATTAACTACTACGTGTCCATGTCTATAAATTCTTCATAAAATCAGATAACTCTTAAGTCTGCTCCTCTGATATAGTACCTACTGTGGGTGTCAGTCCCACATGTATGCCCCGTGCTCTTGCCAACGAAATCCTTAGCTCCTTCAGTGTATAGGCCCTTTCCTCCCTTACAGTATCCACTTCCTGGGCAGATATCTTATGACTTGATCCTAGTTATTCTACCTCTACCAACGAGGGCTATCAAGGGGCATGACGGGAGATTTTAAGGGGGAGGGGGTGTTGCCATGAAAGACAAAGGTCTCTGTACAGTCTTCAAACAAATGGGGAGCACTAGTCTTCAGCTGAGGGAAGTGAGTCACTTCTGCAGTCTCGGAGCTTTCGAGGCAGTCTGAGGAGTCAAGATTTTCTCTTTCTTATTGAAGTACAGCTGATGTACCTATTATCTTAGTTCCAGGCATACAGGCACATTGCAGGTTGCTTCTCTTCCTGCCCAGTAATGCTTTTTCACTTCCTAAAAGGTATGAATTCCAGGTGTTACTTCCCAGTGAACCTTCAGCATTCAACTGCACATCTCACAGATTGTCTCCAGGGATCCCAATCTAAAAAGTTATTATTATCTTTCTCATTTATACAGTGAGGCTTGCCAGAGTCCCAGGGGGTAGTTAGCAGAGCCAGACCACTTATCCAATTTTGTTAACATCAACTCAACTCATATCCTGGTCTACCACAACGCTAGCATTTGCCCCCCGCCCTGCATTCTAGCACTGTACCTAAGGATAGGATTGAACTTCCCGTTGGCTTTTCTTTGGGCTGTGATGGCACCAAGAGAAGACATTACCTTGACAGATGGAGTAATATGCCCTTCAGAGTAACTAATAACTAACTAACTAACTAGCAGAACACTCAAGAAACCTTTCTGCAATGGCATGAGCCATTCCATATTGATGCATGAATTCACCGTCTTTCTTAATACCTACCGGTATCCCACAGAGGTTGAACACCCAGTTTAAATCCTCAAAGCCTTTCCTAACTGTTCAGGTCACATTTTTCGTTCTCCTTTAACACAGTCATCAAGTCCTCAGTGGTAAGATAAAGCGCCAAGTGTCATTTTTTAGTAGATTCTTGGCGGGGGAAAGGTTTCAGGTCATGTTCAAATTTTGACTCCACTCGTTATTAGCTATGACCTCTTAACAACTTGAGCATGTAATAAGTTCTCTGTGTCTCGCTCACCTCATCACCCATGATCAATCCTGACATCATAGATAGTGGGATGTCAAGCCCCTGACACGCCCCCTAAAGTGTTGTACTATGATGTATAACTTCCGCAACAAATAACTGTTGTCAGAAATAATTAACCTGCCCATCGATCCATGTGGTGATGTCCTGCTCTCCCAGGCCGGACGAGGAACGGACGTTCACGGCCAACAGGGCCGCTCTTCGTCCTGTCCGCCGTGGAAGGCGGGGTGTGGCATCCGGCCGGACTCTCCGTCTCCCGCCCCTGCCTCACGGCGTGGAAGGGGCCGGGGTCCTCTGAGCAGCAGGCACTCTCGCTTCTCAACTCCTCTTCAAGTGCCTCGCAAGCGGTCCTCCCCGCGGTGGTGGGCGGGGCGGGGCGGGGCGTGGGGGGCGGGGCGGGGCGGGCCCGCCGCCGCCTGCGCGCCCCCGTTGGTGCGGGAGCGTGTCCGCCCCAGGCAGTGCCCCTGCACGGTCGCCCCTCTGGTGCCGGGGGCTGAGCGGTGCCTTCGTCCTCTCGGGAGCCCGCTGCGGTGAGCAGCTCCCTTGTGGGGTCGAGACGGTAAGGGAGGCGCGCCTGTCGCTCTGGCGGGGCGGGTGCCGCCTCACCGCGGCCGTCCTCGCCGCGTGCCGCGGGGACTGGCTTGGCCAGGCGCGCGCCGCGTGTCCCTCCTTCGCCGGGTTGCACGCGGGCGTTGGAGCGACCGCGGCGGCCCGGTGACGCGAAGGGGGCCGTCCGGCTTTCCGGACAACCTCTGACCCCGCCCCCGACCCCGGGGCGGACGGAGGAGCCTGAGGCTGCGCAGGCTTTGCCCGGCCCTGACCGTGAACGCGCACGTGGGCCCCACGCTTACCCATGACGCCCCTCATTCACGCCCGGCCGGAACTGCTTTGGACGGTGTGTATTTTTTAATATCACACATTTTGAATATTATTGGGAACATTTTAATGTGAATTTGATATTAGATGCTATTAAGGAAATATTTCTATATTTTGGTACTATAGTGGTATTGTGAATGGTTATTTCAGGAACTATGCACAGGCTCCGGTCGCGCAGGCTCAGCGGCCATGGCTCACGGGCCCAGCCGCTCCGCGGCATGTGGGATCCTCCCTGACCGGGGCACGAACCTGTGTCCCCTGCATTAGCAGGCGGACTCTCAACCACAGCGCCACCAGGGAAGCCCTATCCTTTTTTTTTTTGAGATGTAACCTAAGGAGTTTTGGGTCAAGTGTCATGATATCTGTAATTTGGTTTTAAAAACCTAGAGCAAAATAGATAAAGGCAAAATGTTAACAAATTATTAAATCTAGGTGATAGATACGTGGATGTTCAGTACATTATGCTGTCTACCTTTTTACATGTTTAAAATTTTTCATTATAAAATCTTTAAATAAATCTTGCCATCTTAATGAGTATAAAATTATAGAGAGGGAGAACAAATAGGGTACAGTGTAGGGT
Organism: Monodon monoceros; assembly: GCF_005190385.1. Lineage (NCBI taxonomy): Eukaryota > Metazoa > Chordata > Mammalia > Artiodactyla > Monodontidae > Monodon > Monodon monoceros. Next base: position 6,748,891 of record NW_021703773.1, on the reverse strand, counting down.
ACATAGAAAGTGCTCAGTAAGTGCCATACAATATTCTCCTCCTACTGGGAATTCTCTGTTCTAGAGTGAGGACCCATGTGTTCACTCAGAGTAAGTGATGTGGTCCCTCTGAAATTAGTTTCACTTAGCACTCACCTTTTAGGGTAATGAAGGGGAAATCAATGTTGTTTGTCAAACAAACACTGTTAGCATGAGTACAGCATATGTTAATACTATTGCAGCTTGATGATAAATGATCGATAAGTGAAGTAGACACCTACAATACCAAATCATCTGTGACTTCCCTGCCATTTGGTATGCATCCATTAAGTGATTGATGCTTATTAAAGGATTGACAGGTCAGCAAATATCTTGATTTTCTGTGCTTCAGAGATGTTCCAGTCCATGAAGATATGATTTCAGGAGGTTAATATGCATTTAGCATATAAATAGCTTACAAAGAGGAAGTTGCATGTTTTCTTACCACCTCATTAGGTTATTTGATAATTTATATCCTGCAAATTGCTTTCAAAATCTACGAGAGTGTAGAAATTATTTGGAACAATTCTCTCATTTCAAAGATGAAGAAACTTAAGTTCAGGGAAATCTAAGGGTTTCCCAGACCAGAAAATAGGACCTTCAGTTTTCAGTTTTGTGTCGTGATATATAAAATGCATACAAAGGGTGCTTTAAAACAAAACTTTGGATGGGACTTTAACATAACGTGGAAATTACTCTGTATTATATTCTCAATTTTCGTTCCATCAAATACATACTAATTGTTTACCATTGTTGACAAGCGATCAGGATGCTACAGGAAATGCACTGTGTTTCTTGCCTTCAGCAAGCTCAGAACCTACTGAGGGAATTAAATGAACAACAGTAAACAAGTCAGCTGAGAGCTGTGGTGACATCAAATAGAGAGGAATGGGTTATGCCAGAGTTGGCCGCGCAAACAGAGTAGCTGTCATGGAGGAACTGGATTTAATCCAGGTCGCAAAGACAATAAACTTTTATTCACTGGATGAAGTAAGAATGACAAGGGACAGTATGAGTAATGACACAAAAACGTAAAAGGGCTTGGTGCCTTCAGAGAAAAATGAGGCATGTGGTGCAGTTTGGTGTGTGCACTAGGAAGGTGGGGTATCAGGAGATGAAGTTACCTGGGAATGGTCCTCAACTATGGCTTTGTATTAGAATCACCTGGCAACTTTCAAAAAATACTGATGTCCAGGCCCCACTTCCAAACCAAATGATACCTGGATACTTGAGGGTGGCTGCAGGCCCGGGTATTTGAAGTTCCCCAGGTGATTCTTGTGTACGAGGTTGAATACTAGTGAATTCAGGTGAGCTTGCTATGAAAGGAAAGGTTTTTAGGTCAGTAGTTGTCTGGATCATGCTGATCTAATCCAAGATCAGATCCTGAATATTAAATGCCTTTTTATTTCTGAGCAAGTAGTCTCAACATCAAGACAGTAGCTTGGATGACTCAGGGACCTGACTTTTGCTGAAACTACTAGTTTTAGTTGTTAAAACACTTTCTAACTCTCCATAATAAAATAAAATCTCAGAATCAGGGTAAGATACTCAAAAATTAAAAGATTCTATTTCCTCAAATTTAGTTCCCACTCAGATAACTAGGGACACTAGTATCAAAGAAAGCCCAATGTAGGATAATTTAACTTTCCTGGATTTGCCAGATTCTCATATTACAAACCCAACCCAGAAGTTCTCCAGTGTTGTTTTAATTCAATCATTTAACTTTCATTTATTTAAAAAAAATATTTATTGTGTATCTGTGGTGTGCCAGGCACTGACCCAAGCTCTCCGGACAGAGCTGTGAAAAGACACCCCAGCTCTGTGTCACAGAGCTGACATTCCATCAGAGGACTTCTTTCTTTCATTTCACTTCAGCACGTCTAATTCCACACTCTACTTCTTTGAACAACATAAGCAACTCAGAACAAATTTTGGGTTTGATTAAAATACGTAATCATTTTTTCATCCCTCTTCCTACTGTCCCTCTTCTCCTTTTCTTATTAATCTCTTAAAAACACCACTGTCACTACACGTCACTCCCAGTTCAAAGGTCTCCAGTAGATCCCCCTGACTTATGGCAGTGAATCTGTGGTCAGTTTTTAACCTCGTCTCCCATCCTAGCCCTTTTTTGAGGACCACTGTTATGTCTGCTTCTGTTATTGAGATGAATAGGGCACATTCCCCTGGTGTATCAGGTTGGAGAATAAAGTACAAATCCCTTATGCTAACTTCAGCCACACCTGGCCCCACAACTTGATCAACCTCTGATACAGGAACATTAGTGCACTTGGTGTTACTTATTTTCTACATCCCTGCCTGGAGTCTCTTTCTTTGCTCTTTTTCTTCCACTGTAAAGGCCCCAGTGCTTTCAGCATCTTCCACTCTTCAGCAATTACATCTTCTGTTTTCTTCAAATATTTTTCATGTTATTATTTTCATCTCTATTTACTTCAACAAGTGAATAGCCTCATGAAGGGTCAGGACTGGAGTTCATAAATACGTGCATTATTCATAGCCCATGAAAGTGCTGGGCACACAGAGGCAGTATAGGATGAATACAAGAGCTTTGGGCTTAGAATCTGACAGACTAAAGAAGAGAAGGAAAAACTATATCGTTTTTAAAAATTGCACATCTGACTCTGTTAACTTGCCAACAAGGGAACGTACAGCAGTGAAGAAACTCACTTAGTTGTTCATCGGATAGAAAAAGAAATAAAGGGATTTTAAGTGCCTGAAAGTCACAGTTAATGGTGGCTGTGTCAGATACTTGTTAACTGAAGACTAGCATTGTAGATAGAACAGAATGAGCCCGCGGATCTAGCACAATTGGTTGAGATAAGCCTCATTGTTCATTTTTGTGGACAGTGTCTTCAGTTAGGTCTGTAAGTATCTAGAACACTGGGGACATTCAAAGTTCATATCTTCTATTTGATGCAGCTGTTTAAGAGTTCAGCATTAGGACACACAACAGTGAATTTTGATACCTCCTCCCGATTTATTACCTTAAGTGGCAAATGTCCTCTATGAAGGTTTGTTTAAAACTTTTAAAATAGTTAACATGTATACATTGTCTAGCATGTTGTACACACTTAATACAATTAATGTGACATTTCTATTAAATAATACTTACTAATTGATTAATTTTTAAATCAGTCCCAAAAGGCATGTCCTTAATTTTTATTATCTTTGGAAAGAATTTGGGGAATGAGGAGAGCTAAATATATTGATTTTAATAAGTATATTAAGGGGTTATATATAAGTCATTTGTAGTTGGACAATGCAATCTGAATTAATTTTTCTTTAAATTTATTGATGCTGGATTTATGGCCCAAATGTGGTTTATTTTCTATGAAAATGGATTCTATCCTGATCGTTGGTCATGTTGAGTTTTTCTACATTCATGCTGATTTTCTGTCCAAGCATTTTATTCATTATTAAAAGAAGGGTGCTGATTTCTCCACGTATAATTATGTCTTCTATTTCTCCTTTCAGTTCTATCAGGTTTTCTTAAAATAGACTTTATTTTTTAGAGCAGTTTTCAGTTCACAGCAAAAGTGAGTAGAAGGTACAGAGATTCCCATATATTCCTTATCCTGACACACGCACAGCCTCTCCCTTTATCAATATCCCCCCAAGAGGGGTACATTGTTTACAGTTGGCAAACTTACATTGACACATCAGTATAATCCAAAGTGCGTTGTTTACATATAATTACATATAACACAAAGGTTTTTAGTTGTACTTAGGGGGAATAGGGGAAATTGTCTAATTTATCTTCTCAGAAGTGGGAATCCCAATGCAATATTTAAAAAATCAAAATGTATGCCAAAAATCCATGTAAACAAAATGTCAGAACTTTTAAATAAAGACAGGATCAGTATTACTGAATTTCCTCTTATTTCAAGCTCCAGTATGACCCTTCACAGCACTGTTATTGACATTCTTTATATTTAAAATTTAGGATTTACCTTCATGTAGCAAACAACCAACCAGTGGCTTAAATAAGAGAGAAATTTCTTTCTTGCATAGAGAAAGTCCTGAGTCAGCAGCTCTGGGCTGGGAGAGAGTTCCACGGCACTATCAGGACTTTGGTCTCCTCACTTTTCATCTCACCATTTTCAGCCTATGCTTTTTTTTTCTTGTTTTTTCAAGGTCACCTTGTGATGTGCATGACTGTGTTGAGTAAGAAGAAGGAGAAATGACAGAAGAGCGCAGAGGGGTCCTCTCTCATCTGAGACAGCACTTTTCAAGTAGCCATTCCACACATTTCCACATACATCTTCTTGGTAAACATTCATCCCTTTGCCATTTCTAGCTGGTAAAGAAGGTTGGGGGTAGAGTCTTTTATTCTGGGCTGCAGTGTGCTCAGCTGAAAATCAGAGTTCCCTATTTAAACAAGAGGAGACCAGATGTTGGGGGAAGGGAATTAGCAATCGCTAACAAACATATAATACCATGCTAGATCCCAAAGCATGAAGGAGGCTGACCCAATTCCTGTTTATTTCATAATGCCATAAATATTGGTAAATAGTGATAATTTTCTTTGGAGGAAAATGCAAAGTCAGATGCACTAAGTATAGGTTCAAGAATTCTAAGGTACATGCATACTGAGAATAGTTGGGAAATACCAACACTAACAGTTTCGCTCACTATCTTCTTAGGGCTGATTTGGAAGTTCTGCCTTATCATCCGGGTCAGTGTGAATGGGCGTGATTTTAGATCAAGGGGTAATTTGTCCCATTTACTGGGAAAATATATGTGTTTTTTTTTTTTCCTTCATGTCAGGCCCATTGCTCTGAATATTAACGAGGCAAGTTCTCATCAGCTTCACGATACTGTGGTTGATGTCAATATGTTCTCACTTCCTGAGCTTAAATCCCCTTACTTCTCACTGCTGACAGCTGTCTAGCAGGGCTGTAAAGTTTTCCAGGGCGACTCTTCAGTCTGGAGCAGCATATCTATTTGAGGAAGAAACTTATATTGTAACAATTTTGAACAAGGTTACTAGGTTTTTTGTTTTGTTTTGTTATCGGGCTGGGAGCTCCACACCAAGTGCTAAAAGGCAGGATTTTATTAGATCTTTAAAGGAAAACACAATAAAGCCATGGATCTGCAATAGGAAAAGTTTTGTTTGTTTAAAGCCCAAAATACATCAATCAATCCATCAGTCACAGAAAAAAATATAAAGCACACATGGAGTAAAATATACCATTTTAGTTTCATTGCTTATATTTACCTGATTTATAGATTTTGATGGAACAGAGTATGTTAAAGACGAATTCAGAAAACATTTCAGTATACCTCAATTTGGGGGAACAAGGGCAGAAAGGAAAGAAAGAACTATTAAAAAGACTTGGTTAATCAGAAAACACTATTCAGATGATAGGAATAGGATGCCGATGTCTCCAAAACATAAGTGATGAACACTTGGTACCATCTCTCAAAGAGACGAAAATGGTCCCTTAAAGGTACACGTTGGGAATGAGTCAGAGGCAGGGCTGGAACAGATCTACACCTTCTAACTACAGAAAAACATGCTGCTGTCCAGGTCGGGGGACGTAGCAGGCATGAAAAGTAGTGAGGCAAACGGGCAGCCAGGCCCATGCTTGAGAAGAGCAGAGAGGCAGGAGGGGGCAGCTCAGGGGTCCCCCAGTGTCGTTAGGTCACTGACATGCGCCCTGCCGTCCGCTTGAGCTGAGGGTCCCAACATTTCTTTCACCTCTTACCACAGTTTTCTGAAATGTGATATTCCTGCATCACTGTTCATAGTTCTTCAGTTCTCTTCTACTCTTAAGCCACTGAAAGTGCCCACAGTGGTGAATTAGGAGGAACTTGTCCATAGGATTAAACAAAAATGGCCATATCCTCTTAACCCTGGAAGAAAATGAAATTAAGGTAAAGGCCCTTTCCTCTCCTAGGCCGATGGCTTTGCCCTCTGATTTATGGGCTGGTAGGAAAAAGCCATTCTGCACCCCACTCCACTTTACACAAACGTCACATGCGTGCAGCGCACAGCCCCATGGAGGGGGCAACAACCGCCCGATTTGTCTTTGGAAAGTTTCTGTCTCTCCCTCCTCTGACTGGCTCATCTCCACTTGGCGATGCTGTCTGTGTGCGGGTCACCTGTACCAGGGCCCTCCTGAGATGGTGACACAGGCTCCTCCACTCAGAATCCATCACTCTAATTTTCCCTTTATCTCTGTTCTATAATTTCCCAGAAAATAGCTGTGTAATTCATTGGTGACTTGCTAGTATTGAGTTGCTGCAATTAATTCTTACGAAAGATGTTAAATTGAAGAAGAGAACCCAAGAAAGAAATCTCTTAGTCCACAGGTACTCGCTGGTGAATAAAATGTCATGGAGAAAATAGTTAGGGCTGTTAGGATTTCAAGTCACTCTCTAGAGATTTCTGCCAGGATTAACCTGCTCCCCAGGGGAGAATCAGGAGCTCCCTGGCTACCAACAGCTCCCTGGTTGTCCTTCCAACTTGAAGGAAATGCATGGACCATGGTCATATTCTGTCCTCAGAAGCTCCACTGGACTCTCTAGTCACCTCAAAGCCCAGGGGCTGAGAATGGGAAAGAAGAAACTTACATAATAAGGAGAAATGTCTATTGCTGCAACTTCAGCCTCCTGGATTCCAGAAGATCTGTTCCGTGTTCCACATTGTAATTCAAGACTGCATGAGTAGGAAGAAAATATATGTGGCATAGAAGAAGCGTGAAGTAAAGTTTAAAATAGTAAAGTAATATATATTCAGTCACAACTCTGTAGATAATCCTGTTTAAGGAATGTTTCTTTCCTTTGTTTAATTTAGTCCATCAGATGTCTGTGGCATCATCGTAAGGTTTTAAACCAAAGAGATGAGCTCCCTATGTTAAAGGGGAAAAATTCTCTTCAGAAATGTTAGCAAAAATGGGTTGAAATGTTGAATATCGTTCTCTCAGATAAATCTGACAGAATACAAATCTCTCTTAATAGGTCTTATCGTCTTTTAAAAAATGCACCGGGAAAAAAATGGTCTCTTCTCTTCACATGCTTTGAATGGATTTAATCCTCCTCATTTGTCTCCTGACTTTGAACTGCAAAACAAAGGACATGGAAGACCAAGGTAGGAGCTTAGATTCTTGCATAAAATGGGATTTGGGATTTATTCAGGATGTAGCCCAATCCAGAAGAAATCATAACCCAGAACAGTTGCCAAACCAGAAGCCAGTTTTGAGTTTTCCTGTCACCTGATACTTTCTGATCTTGCATATTGTTCAGACTCGGAATTCATTTGGACTTTAATCACATTTGTACAGTAGTCAAGCTGACAGCATCAACAAATGCAGTGTATATAGATTTTCTGTTCCTCAGAACATGGGCAGCCCCTACCAGGAGTCGATTCTTGTATTTTTTTGGTGGTGGCGTGAAGGGACTGAATTGAATGATTTCTTCTTTATTAAAGAAATAATACTCAGGACTTTGAGATCACACTGTCTTTGGTTGAGTTATAAGCTTTTATAATGCAGTATCCCTTAATGTTGACCAAATTAATAATTATGTTTACCTCTTCCTTAAGTTTCCTGAATTCTGTTTTTCTAGCTTTATTGAGGTATAATTGACATAATGACATTGTGTGAGTTTAAGGTGTACAAGGTGATGATTTGATACATGTATATATTGCTAAATGCTTACCACAGTAAGGTTAGTTAACAAGGTTAGTTCACGTAATTACCATTTTCTTGTTGTTGTTTCTGTTGTTATGGTGAGAACATTAAAGCTCTAATTTCATAGCAACATTCAAGTATCCAATACAGTATCGTTAACTATGGTCACCACGCTGTACCCTGGAGCCCTGGATCTTATTCATCTTATAACTGAAAGTTTGCACCCTTTGACCAGTATCTCGCCATTTCCCCAACTCCTCAAGCCCTGGCAATCACCATTCCCCTGGTGATATTTATTTAGTTAGTTTTATTCCCGTGGTAATATTTATTTTATTTTATTATTTTGAAACTTTCTGTTTCTATGAGGTCAAGGTTTTTAAGTTCCACATATAGTTGAGATTATACGCTTGATAAGAGGAGCTGGGAACCCCCGTTCATGTCCAAAACAACGAACTCTTGGTTTAAAATACATACATTTTCCCAGAAAAAAAAGAATTTGCTTTAAGATATTCTTCACTTGAAGTTTAAAGCAGTAAATATTGAAAAGAACAAAATTCCTGAAACCTAAAATGTAAAATATATTTTAACAAGCCAAAGATTCTACTGTATTGATCATATAAGCCACTGGAATAAATCAAATGTGATTCCCTTCTCAAATTAGAAACACTATTTCAGCAAGATAGTCAGTGTTGGAGTCAATGTTTGGTAGAGGCCTGTGCTTGCATGTGCGAGTGTTACTGAACCAGTATGATCCAATCACTTTAAAAATTTCTTATATTCCCAGAACTAGGCAGTTTGGGCTCAGTGAGGATTCATGAGAATTGCTCCGTCAATTAACAGTAGAAGAACAGAGAGAGTTTGATAACCTAAAGCTCAGAAAATCTTTAGGACTCACAATGCTGAGATATTTTAAGGTAGAAATCAATCATGTGGATTTCAATTCTAGATTCCTAAGAACAGGTGCAACAGAGGATGTCAGGTGTGGACTGATGAGCCCTTCTTCTCACGGGTTACACAGCGAAACAGGTTATTGAGAAGTAGGGGCTACCCTGAGACAGAGTTATGATGTCCTACAGTTCATAAGTATGTGTTCAACAACAGGCACTCTGAGTAACACGAAAAAGGCTGAAGATTGCTGGAGAAAACTTGGAATACTTCATGGCTAAGCTAAGTCTGTGTGAAGTTTACTAAGAGATGTCACAAGAGAATCATTATAGCATCGTGCCTGTAATTAACAATACTGCATTATACACCGAAACATTTGCCGAGAGGGTAGAGCTCATGTTAAATGTTCTTACCACAATTTTAAAAAACTGATAAACCTATTTTAAAAAGAAGTACAAAGAAATCTTAAACTTTATTCAGTAGTTTTAGACCCGTGGTAATATTTATTTTATTTTATGATTTTGAAACTTTCTTGTGAATATTGTATTATGCTACAAATAGTCATTTCCATATTATATGTCATGATTTCAGTGTATGGGAAAAGAGATGCAAATCTAAAGTTCAAGAAATTAAGTTAACTCTGTTGTTACGTTAAACTTGAAATGAAAATTATATAAACTCAAGATTTAAAAAAAAAATAATGCATTCATGGAAGGGCTGATAAGCAGTAATATCCAAGTAGAACTGAGTACCACTCATATCCAAAGTTTGTTTTCTAAATACTATTCTCCTCTAAAGGGGACAGAGTTCTTTTCTTAAAATGGCTGCCTTCAGATCTGATAGGGAAAGTACAAGGTATTGGGACATATTTTTGTACCAGAAAGCAAAGAGGCGTTCAAAGACCAATGGAGTTCTGTCACAAGGACCCAGGACCCAGTTGAAAGGGCTTCTATTGACAAAACTTGAAACAATATGAGCAAAAGTAATAATAATAAATGCGTTTCATTGCAGCATGTTGAACATATACAGTTTCAGTCCACTGAAACACACACACACACACACAGATAGGTAGATAGATATATAGATGTATCTATATTTCATTGTGGATTGAAATTTGAATTTGAAATTGAAATTACACACACATTAAAAAAAAAGCTTTCACTGGAGATGACAGTTACACCAACTTCTTTAAAAGTAAATTAGCAAGAAAGACTTAATTAGGCATTTATACTTTTAGTGACTATGAAATGTCACCAAATGGCCCTAATTGGTGAGGAAACACTATTTTATTATAAAAGAAAATCAGCAAATGATTATAGATGAAATGACAGGGAGAAAAACACCACCATTGAATGGCTCCAGATAGATACTCGAGTCAGGCGAGGATCATTGGTGAATGCTAAAATCATTAAGTGAAAAGTGGGTGTGCTGAAAATACTGCCACCCTGATTAATTCCCAGTTGTAAAGGAGAAAATGCACCTTTACAATGGAGAAATCTGTTTGTCACTGTCATGAGTAATGAGGCAACTAGTCATTTTGTGCCTCCTGATATGATGCAATATAAAGTACTCAGCATCACCGATGAGTTATTTTGTTAAAATTGTGATAAAATATACATGACATAAAATTTATTGTTTTAACCATTTCTAAGCACACAGTTCAGTGGCCTTAAGTACATTCAACATCGTTGTGCAGCCATCACCACTACCCATCACTAGAACTTGCTTGCATCATCCCACACTGAAACTGGGTAGCCGCTAAACTTGACTTCCCGTTCCTCCCTTCCCCAGGACCCTGGGAACAGCCATACCGCTCTCTGTCTTTAAGAATTTGACCATTCTAGAAACTTCATATGTGTGGAATCATTACAATATTTGTCCTTTTGTGATTGGTCTGTTTCACTTAGTATAACGTCATCAAGGTTTATTATCCATGTTATGGAGTGTGTCAGAATTTCCTTCTTTTTAAGGTTGAATAATATTCCTTTCTACATATATAAAAACATATTTCGTTTATCCACTGACTTACTGACGGGCATTTAAATGTGAGACTGCCAGTCATGCTCTTCTCTTTCCATATTGTTTTGGGTATTCAGGGTGCCTTAAGAATCCATATAAAATTTAGAATAGATTTTTCTACATCTGCAAGAAACATCATTGGGATTTTTATAGGGATTGCGTTGAGGCTGTAGATTGCTTTGGGTAGTATTGGCATCTTAACAATACAGAGCCTTCCAATCCAGGAACACAGAATATTTTTCCATTTGTTTTCTTTCATGTCTTTCAGCAGTGTTCTGTAGTTTCAATGGACAAGTCTCTTAACTCCTTGGTTAAGTTTATTCTTAAGTATTTAACCTTAGGGATGCTCCTGAGAGTGTAATTGTTTTCTTGGTTAAGTTTATTCTTAAGTATTCTATCCTTAGGGTTGCTCCTGAGAATGTAATTGTTTCTTAATTTCCTCTTTGGGTTGTTCACTGTCCACATACAGAAATGCAGCTGGTTTTTGCATGTTGACTTTGTATCCTGCAACTTCACTGCATTGGTTTATTAGTTCTAACAGGTTTTTAAAAAATCTTTAGTGTTTTCTACATATAAGATCATGTTGTCTGTGAACTGAGATATTTTACTTTTTCCTTTCCAATTTGGATGACTTTTCTTTCTTTATTTTTCTTGCCCAATTTCTCTGGCTAGGACGTCCAGTCCTGTGTTAAATAGGAGTGGCAAAAGTAGGGCTTTTTGTCTTATTCTTACTGCAAGAGGAAAAACTTCGCATCTTTCACCATTGGGCATGATGTTAGCTGTGAGTTTTTCATATATGAATTTTATTATTTTAAGGTAGTTTCCTTCAGTTCCTAGTTAGTTGAGTGTTTTTATCATGAAAGTGTGTTGAATTTTTTCATATGTTTTTTTGGAATAATAATTTTCTTTCTTTATGTTATTGTGGTGTTTCACATCGATCAATTTTTGTATGTTGAACCGACCATGCCTTCCAGGTATAAAACCTTGTTAATCATGGGCATATCTTTTTAACATGCTGTTGGATTCAGTTTGCTGGTATTTTGTTGGGAATATTTGGATCAATATTCATTAGCAATATTGGTATGTAGTTTTCTTTCCTTGTAGCGTCTTTGTCCCGCTTTGGAATCAGGGTCATTCTGGCCTCACAGAATGAATTAGGAGATGTTCCCTCCCCTTCAACATTTTGGAAGAATTTGAGATTCTGTTAATTCTTTTCAAACGTTTGGTAAAATTCACTAGTGAAGCCATCTGGCCCGAAAGTTGTTTGTTGCAATTTTTTTTTTAATTGCTGATGCTATATCCTTATTTCTTAGTGGTCTGTTGAGAGTTTCTACTTCTCGATGATTAGACTTAGTAAGTTGTACGCATCTAGGAATTGGTGCGTTTCTTGGAGGTTATCAAATTTGTTGGCATGTAATTCTTCACAGTAGTCCCTTGTGACTACTTTTATTTCTGTAAAGTCAGTATTAATGTCCCCACTTTTGTTTCTGATTTTATTTATTGGAGACTTTTCTCTTTTTTTGTTAAGTTAATCTAGCTAAAGAGTGTTAATTTTCTGATTTTTTTGAAGCAGAAACAAGGATCTTGGTTTCATTGATTTTCTCTGTTGTGTTTCTATTCTCTATTTTATTTCTCTCTGCTCTGATATTTACTATGTTCTTCCTTCTAGCTTTGAGTTTAGTTTTTTCTCCTTTTTCTAGTTCTTTAAGGTATAAAGTTAGGCTGTTCATTTGTGACATTTGTTCTTTTTTAATATAAGCACTTAGAACTATAAATTTCTCTCGGCAGAAAATGTCTGATTTTTAAAATTTGTATATGGATTTTATGTTTTCTAATAGTATACGTATATCTACGTATGTGAGCTGTGTAGCATGTATATATGATACAAATATGGCAAAATGTTGACAATTGTTTGATTTAGGTGGTGAGATATGGAGGATGCTTGTACCGTTCTTCTTGCTTTTAAATATGTTTAATATTGTTAGAAATAAAACGCTTAGGGACTTCCATGGCGTTCCAGTGGTTAAGACTTCACCTTCCAACTCGCGGAGTGCAGGCTCGATCACTGGTCGGGGAGCCAAGACCCCACATGCCTCGCAGCCAAGAATACAAAACAGAAAACAGAAGCAATATTGCAACAAATTCAACAAAGACTTTAAAAATGTGCCACATCAAAAACAAAATCTTTAAAAAAACATGCTGAAAATTCAAGAGGTTATCTAAGTTGGGTGGGACAAGATTCAAGAGGATTTGGAAAAACCCCTCAGAAGAGCGTAGACTGTGGTGGAAATAAACAGGGAGCTGAAGTAGCTAAACAAAGTTCATTTTGGTTCAGATGCTCCCCACTTCCAGTAACCTCGCAGTCACGTCTCTCTAGCATGTGTGTGTCTGATGGTTGTAAGCAGGGTGCTGAAGTTTTTCTTCCCAGTAGATTATAAGGAGCTTGAATATAGCAACATGATACTCCTTGTAGCACCTACACATTCAGGTACTGCAGTAATTGTAAGTCACCAAGAGACTCATGAAAACTGCAAGAGGGAGATGCTAGATTACCAAAAAAAAATGCTATACCCCTCCACTTCGACCTTTATCCATGCCTCTTTGCAATGTGACTTTACAGGACTTCCAGCAAGTGGCAAAACCTATTCCTCAGTCTTTGCATCTGGACTGTACTTGCTTTGACCATAGAACATGACAGGAATGATGCTGTACCAGTTCTGGGCTTACTTCTCAAGAGGCCCTGCATGCCTCCTTCTCTCCCAGAACCCTCCCAGCCACCGTGTGAACTGACAGAGGCTGGCCTGCTGTGTATTAAAAGATAGTTTCTCTATTGTCCCCAATACCTCAGCTAAGAAGCAGCCAACCCTCAGAAGCAGAGCCTGCTCACTGGGCAAAAGCTGACCACAGGTGCATTAAGGAACCGAACTGAGTACAGACGTGCTGATGCACAGAACTGTAAGCTAAATAAATGTTTGTTGTTTTAAGTTACTCTGTTTGGGGTGCTGTTTTGCACAGAGAAAGATAAGTGATGCGAGGGAAGAAGGGGAGGAATAAGAAAAAGAAGAGAGAAGGAGGCAGGAAGGGAGAAGAGAGGACCTGAACATATGGCTGACTTTCCTCACGAAGTCCTGAATCCTGTATTTTATTTAATCAGGGTTGCTGCTGCATTGGTAGCATTCAGCAGAGTCACAAAAGTTATGTTGCATTCCTTCTGTTTTATCAAACTTGAGATTTGAAATATTCATACAGATAAAAGAACACATTACAATTCAGGAGAAATTTCTTCATTTGCCATTAGCTCAGAAGCAGCATCTGGCTTCCAGCAATGGGTAGGTACTCAGTCTCACCGAACAATTTTTCCTTCGATTAAGCCCACATACCAGAACATGATTGCTTTCCTGTGTCTGTTAGGATACTGATGCTTTACTTTTTCAAGGCTGTTGATAGAGGTTTGAGTGAGGTGATGTTTTGTAAAGACATTGACCAGATTCCCGAATCCACAGGAACTCTGGACTCTAATCAGAAACCTCTAATTTCTTTTTATGCTCTCCTCCTTACACCTCCTCTGAGTGCAACAAATATGTACATCAGGAAACATGTGGGACATTATCCAGTGAAAGCTACTGATAAAGACCTGAAAAGTATTGAGTTTATCAAAGTTTATAATTATCTATTTGATCTACGATCGGAATGTCAGTGTTCTATCTTGATGCTATGCAAAGACCTCAAAGGATATCTGTGGACAGAGGAGCTTAAAGAAAAAAGTAGAGGAGGTAAAGTTAGAGAAATATCAAACCGAATAATCACTCAATTGCTTACCTTCCTGCTGAGGGTTTTGAAAATTTACAAGAAGCTTGGGTAACTAAGAAGCAGAGGTGCTTGTGTTATCAGAGAATAGATTGGAGAAAACAGAGGAGACCTGGGACAGAGACATCTGAGCTGCTTTTGCTTCTGTAATTTTGGCTTCAGCCATCTTTCTTTTAGATCTTGATCTTTTCATTCAGTGGACTCCTCTAGCAGATCAAAAAACATTACTAATGCCAATAAATTTAATTTTATTTATCAGTATTCCTGGACCTGTTAAACAGTCACGTCAATGCACTTCCATGCCCCTCCCATCCCTCCCTCACTCCAGGGTAAGAAGGGCTGGAGGAGACCGATGGTTCCCAACACGTTTGTGCAATGGAATTGTGCTAGATGTTTTAAAACATATAGATGTCCAGCTAGATGGACATCTCTGAGGGCAGGAGCCTGGTCACCTAAATTCAGAAAACTCCCCCAGTTAATTTTCCTGCAGCCATCCAGGTGCTGGTTCATGACCAGATTTTTGGAAACCACTGGACAAGATGAAATTATGGCCAAGAGTCTACGATAAGGTATTTGTAGAGCTTTTGGTAGATTGATTTCTGTAGCATTAGTTTGGGCACTTACGTGAATACGCCATTTGAGTGAGGTTCTAAATCAGAGAATACAAGCATAAATACCTACAGAATGAAGTGGGCAAGTGGAAAGTATAAAAACCTGGAGACCGATGTCCCCTCTAAAAGTCATAGCCTATTCCTGCCATCTAGGAATGAGGGTGCATTTTTTTAAGACATCCAGAAACCCGGATATTTTAAAGTGAAATTTCTTGATTTAAAAAGGTTAAGAACTTATTTTTTACAGCTTAAAACACTGCCTTTGGGCCCAACTTGATATTTCTCTGGGCTTGAACATAACTACCCTATGAGCTACCTTAGGGTATCTGCAAATGCGATGTTGCCTCTGCAGGTGTCGACTCTACTAAAAGTTCTGAAGTATTCCAAGTATCAGAAGACTTTAAGGACAACAAGGAAATTACAGCAGATTGAATGATGACTAATCTTTACAAAACAGAATTTTTTCACCTTGGTATGCATTAGTGAAATATGACCTCATCCTAAAGACAGACTGATGGGATTCCGAAACATCACTCTCCCCACACATAAACTCAAGCATGAGGACTTATTTCTCTTTCAGTGTCTGTTTGTGTGAGTTTATGTACATGGCTTGTTTGTTTTTGGCTGGAGGAAGTCATGTTATACAGAGGCATTGGGTGTAAAAAGGTAATGGAACAATGGCTCCCACTCTCAGTGTTTTCTGAGCTGCAGTTTTTCAGTTCTCATGGAGAATGGTGTTAAAAACCACAGATAAAATCATTATTTCCTTTAGAGATCTTGTGAGGCTCTGAGCCCGGAAAGCACCCAGGGGAGAACGTCTACACAGAGTCAGGAAGATGGTCATTCCCTCTTGTTCTCCGGGTTATCACATGGGTCTAGCGCTTGGAGGACTCAAGGACAATACAGCTTCATTTGGCATCTCAAGGATGTGGAAGCTCTTAGTAGGTTGGGTCAGGGGTTCAGCATCTTACAAAGGATGGCACTGAAAGTGACAAATGACCTATTTTGAGACATTTGGAAGCAGGCACCATCCACAAGGAGACAGAGTTGACATAAGCCAACTCATTCCTGCAAATCAGTGAAACCATCCAGGGAATAACCAGAAAATTGACCCCTGCCCACTATAAACCCACCACCATCACCATCTGTGGCCCTACTGAATGCATTATTCACCCTAATGTTATCTTTATTAAGGCTGACCTAGGCTAATCCACTATTCAAGTTGTTAGGTTCTTTTCAGTGAATATTGGTTGCCTCTGGTGATGAGTGATGGTTGGAGCCATTTGTTTTCTCTGCAATGTTATTGCCAGATATTATGTTTTAAAGAAAGCAAAAACTATACCTAAGCACCAATATCGATTAGTGAGCAGGCATCAAGACATGTGAATAATGAAGTCTTGCAAGTCAGGTGAAGTCCACAATCTCCATCCTCTCCACCCTGTTCTCTAGGCACTCCACGCGTCTCTTGAACCAAAGGCTCATCCAGCCACAACAAGTATTCTGATGGCAGAAACAGCTATGTTCCTAGTTTGAGTAGAGCAAAGAATTCTCTCTCAAGTGGGGAACTCTGGAATGAGTGGAGTTCTAAACCTAGGATACTACTCAAAAAATAGGCTGCTGGGATTGTCAGAGTGTTAATTCTGCAAGTGTAGATTCTTCTGTACACATCTTTCCGCCTGACACATACTGACACTATGCATTTCTCCAGTGACATAATTTAATATCCTTTACATTAATTAATAAACCCCCCAGTGCCAAATCAGACTGATATGTGTAAGGGGGACTATACAATAAGGTTTTCAGATTCTAGCCAACCAGTTCTGATATATTCTGAAATGCAAGTTACCGAGCAGCTTACTTCACATGTTATGTGACCATTCCTGCACTCTAGATCAATGTTAATTTAGATATGCACACCTTACACTGCCAAACTGAAGCACTTCAAATAAATTTTAGAAAATAGAGTAATATTCCAAGGAACTCACTTTTCAGTGAATTCACTTTACAGTGAAAGAATGCAAGCCCTTGGGATTCACTGATCTTACCCTCCAATCCAACATCTAGAAGCAGCTAGTTCTTTTTTTTTTTTTTTTTTTTTTGTGGTACGCGGGCCTCTCACTGTTGTGGCCTCTCCCGTTGCGGAGCACAGGCTCCGGACGCGCAGGCCCAGCAGCCATGGCTCACGGGCTCAGCCACTCTGCGGCACGTGGGATCTTCCCGGACCAGGGCACGAACCCGCGTCCCGTGCATCGGCAGGCAGACTCTCAACCACTGTGCCACCAGGGAAGCCCTAGAAGCAGCTCGTTCTATAAGTCAGTAGAATGCCTTGTTAGGACCCAGTGTTAACTAGGGGAAAACACCAAACAAGATAGGGGTGTTGTACACAGAACTGGAATTCACTCCACACCAGCAACCAGAAATGGGGCTCTTGCTCCCTGAAGGCACAAGTGTGGGATCCGAGAGGTCAGAGTGAAAGGATCCCCTCTGCGTTTTACACACACAATAACCATCTCACAGATTTCATCTTGTGCAGTAGCACAACGTATTAATCAACACCCATGTTCTTGATCGATATTCCTATATCACAGACAGTTCTTTTTGTTTAGTCAGTTGCTGGAAAAGCTCAGGGTAGCCAGGTGTGTTACAGCTTCAGATTCAGTGGGACCATTGCTGAGTCTTTTAGTGGAAGCAGTATTCTCCTGAAATATTGAAACCATAGGAGCCCAGGGTCTGTCTTGATATTGGATAACAAAAGAGTGGTATGTAGCAGTAATAACACTTTCTTCCTGATTATAATTTGAATCTCCTTTCAGTATTTGGGGAATTTCTCATATTATGAGTGGAAGAGACGTAGAGCCTACCTGTCGTTCTAGAAGCCCAGGTACTCCCTTTCCAAGCCCCCTTTGTAGTTAGCGCATGGGCACATGATCGCAAAGCCAGTAACAAGCACTCACTCTGGAACTTGAAGAAGAAACTGGTAAAGCAAAAAATCAAGACAGGAGGGAACTTCTCTCAAAGTAGATGTGGGACGCATCCAGTTTCCAAGAGCGCCAACATCTGAAATGCCAACAACAGCATTCAGTTGAAGGTCCTGACTGTTCTGGCGTTTAGAGCTCACATCCGTGTCCTGCTGCTGTGTAACACGTTACAGCCATCTTAGCACCTTAAAATAATGCAAATCTATTCTCCTTACAGTTCTGTAGGTCAGAAGTCTGGGTAGACTTGACTGATTGCTTCACTCTGGGTCTCATGAGAAAGAAATCAAGGTGGTGTCCCGCCTGAGGCCTGATCTGGAGGCTCCGAGGGAGAATCCGTGTATGGAAATGGCTCTGCCATGCACTCTGCTGATCCTGCAGGTTTCCAGGTAGACCAGGCAGGCAGAGGCTTGAACCACAGCTCATCCGAGCCTTGGCAGAATGCCTGGGATCCTCCCAGAGCAGGAGAGCACGGGAGGGTCGTAGGGAGCTTCTGTGAGGTCATTTCCCCTGGACCTGTCTCCCCATGAGACATTTCCTCAGCGCCTCCCGGGTTATGGTGAGGTATGGGGCTTTCTTCCCTGTCTCTTGCCCCCATCAGAATAGATTCGTAGGATATAAAGCTGCTGAGCTGTCGCCTGGAATTGGATCGTCAACAACGAGATGTTGCACAGTTGGCGTTAGAGTCACCCGGCCCCTTTTGCTTAGTGTCATCTTTCTGGTGTGTGGGACGAGGACGGTGGGCAGCCGGAGCCTTTGACTAGTCTTCCACGTGCTGTTTATGTAAGTAATAAACTGTCTGAATCCAAAAGTGGCTCACTGTAACTTTGCCAGGCGAAGCAGTCGGGTCTTGGTCTTGGCCTTGCCTTTTCTTGGGTGTGATTGATGGTCCACTTCTCAGGCTCGTCAGGTTGTTAGCAGAATTCAGTTCCTTGTAGTAGTAGGTTGAGCCCCCCATATTTTGGCCAGCTGTCATCCGGGACCCCCCCTCAGCTCCTCAAGGCCACGTGTACTCCTCACCACGTTGCTGCCTCCGATGGTGTAGAGTCTTACTCATGCTTCCAGTCTCTGTGACTCTTCCCTGTGCCGTATCTCTTCTGCCTCCAGTCAGAAAAGTTCTGTACTTCAGGGCTCATGTGATGAGATGGGACCCACCTGGATAAAATGAGGTCGTCTCTTTATCTTAGAGTCCATTACCTTAAATACATCTGCAGAGCACCTTGTGCCATGTGAAGTAGTACATCTGTAGGTCCTGGGGACTGGGATGTGGACATCTTCGGGGTTCCATTTTGCCGACCACAGTTGGCCATGATGTTGGTTTCCCAACAGACCAGATTTGTGGTGCTGTTTGGACTATTGCTTTGGCTGTGTGGTCCACAGGCTTACTTGTCCAGCATTCTCAGCTACTCAAGCTACTGGGAGCAGCTAATATTCTTATATAAATTTATTTTCTTTTTGTCAGAGTCGTTTTCTGTTTCTTGCAACTAAAACTCAAACTGATAAAGATACACGTGATCTTCAGCACTGTTGACGAGTATTGGATGAAATTTCTTGGGACTTAAAATTCTTTTCCAAATTATTGCAGCTCCTAGTCTGGCTTACAGATGACTTCTTTGCAACTCTTCGGTGGAAATAACAGCTTCCATGTCCTTTTGTTTGTTGAGACAGTTTCACTTAAGACTTGTGCTATCCATGTCTGTAACTCTAGCTTATAAAATAATTCCTGTATTCATGATTGTCTATTAGAATAGAAAATGACTGAGAAAATACATACCCAGAGACCAGCACCTTGCTTCTCAATCCCAAGGAGAATCTTCCAACCTGCTCCCGCTCCCTCAGTCCTAGCCCATCATGACTGTGCTACAGACATCACCTGGAGTTGCAGAGGACAGTCCCTCCACATCATTCCGTTAATTTCTTGGGACTATAGCTGGAAATAAGCGCTCCCCTTCCTTTAGGAGAGCACCAACGATAATCCCACAGCGCCCTGCTTCCCCGCTTACCTAAGCACCATCTCTACTCTGCTCTTGTTACTGCTGTCTCCGCTCTCATCCTCTTCCTGTTTGGGACGTCTCATCATCTGGCACGTTCCCCATACCTCCCGGCCCCTGCAGAGCCTCTGCTGTGCACCTTGGATCCCTTTTTCTGGAAACAGTAAACCTTGCTCTAACTCTTGACCTTTACTGAAATCTGTCTCTCTCTAGAGAACTCTATTTCTCCCACATTTACTGAGTCAGAGGCCTCTTATCTCCCTCTCATCCCCGACCCTGCAGGGCAGTGGGGCAGTGTGAGTGTCCTTCCCACTGCCTCTTCCACACCACTCCTCCCTCCTTCCGCACGATCCCAGCCCCTCTGCTACTCAGGCCATCAACACAGACCAGAGGTGCCACCCGTCCTGACTGCTGCCCACCCGTCCTGACTGCTGCCCACCCGTCCTGACTGCTGTCTACCCGTCCTGACTGCTGTCCCCCTACAGACCTCTTGCTCCTTCTCATTCCTTCACTGAGGAGGTGACTCTTGTGGCCTCTGCTCAGACGCCCTCTTCTTAGAGGAGCTTTCTAGGACCACCCCATCCGAAGTCAATCTACTTCCTCCCCATTTCTCCTCTAACTTATCACCTTGCTCCTTTCCTTCGTAGCATTTATATTGTAAAACTGTTTATGATTTATTTTTCATTCATTTAGTGTGTGGTTCTCTTGCTAGAATAAATCAGAGTTTTTGTCTACTTATTTCACAGTTGTATCCTCGATACCCAAAACAGTATCTGACACTTTAAGTAAAATTGCCTACCTGAAATTGGGTTAAAATAGCTATACACAAACTTCATAGTTATGTGAAGCTCTACTTCGGTATTTTATCTGAGTAGCCAATTTTCTATACTATTCATAGACTAATAGGCTTCCTCCTCACTCATCTACAGTGTTTTCTCTATTACACATGACATGCTTACATAAGGCCTATTCTGTGATTTTCTACTCTGTCACTTAGATGCATATGCCTGATAGTTTCACCAAAGTCAGTCCATTTTAATCACTGTGAATTGATAAATCTTGCAGTAAATGAGAGGGGCAAGTTATTACTTTTTCCCTTTTAAGCTTTTCACAGAAAAGCTTTTCCAGATGAACACTAGAGTTCAGATTTGGGGGCACCTTCAAGGTAGAATGAAATGGAACAAATCATGAAGGAAAAAACAATCCTAAATTTGTTTATGTAAAAATATGAACTCTGTACACTGGGAAACATCAGTAATGAACTTGGGAAAAGTATTTGCAGGATACATAGCAGTAAATGGGTCGGGGTCAGACTGATGCTGTGATTCCTCATGACGTCGGGTTGTAGCACCCCCTCCAGTGCTCTGGAGGGAACAGCCTTCTGACAAGCTACCCAACTGCCACGGCACATTCAGGAGGGGAAGCGGATGCTCCAGACTGCCTTGCACTTGGAAAGCTTTAGGAGCCAGTCTGAAAGAGAGAATGTGAATATTGAACACGCTGAAATGTGTCTGCAGATCTGACAGATGGACTGGCCAGAAAGGGGGAAATTGTGGAGTATGTCTGGAAGAAAGTGCCAGAACCTAGAGATCAGCGGGGAGTCGGGTTCCAAGAAAAGTGTGAAGGTGGCCTGGCCACCGCCTGCCACAGCACCACCGTCACACTTGGAGCACCTGTGCTGCCTGCGAAGGGGACACCAGCCTGCGAGATAATTGAGGAATCCGACTACCCTGGTGTGGAAAACTCTTCCAAAGAGCTGGGTAAAAACATAGAGGAACCTGTCAGCTGGCCGGCCAGAGAGAACAGCCCCGATGTTGGCTCGGGAATATGGAGAAAAGCATCAGGCTGGGTGTCAAGGACTTGCAGACAGAAAGAGCAGCCATCACGGAAATGTGTGGATGTCTGATCTTTACGTGAGTTCCTCTCCTTCCCTAACCAGGTTCCTAAAGAATAATGTGGACCCCAGAAGTGCTTGAGTAAAGGGGGAGGCTCTGAACATTAAGACTTGTGGAATTGCAGAAAAACTGTAATCACTGGTAGGTGAGACCAGGACATCTACGGATTACCAACGAAAGAGACAAAGGGTTAATAATATCATTAATATAAAAGGTATTCCTGGACTTCCCTGGTGCTCCATTGAGTAAGACTCTGCGCTCCCAATGCAGGGGGCCCGGGTTTGATCCCTGGTCGGGGAACCAGATCCCACATGCATGGCGCAACTAGGAAGTCCGCCTGCCGTGACTGGAGGATCCTGCGTGCCGCAACTAAGGGTCCTGCACACTACAATGAAGATCCCGCGTGCCACGACAGAGACCTGGCCCAGCCATAATTAATTAATTAATTAATTAAAGAAAAAAAGATATTCCTAACGCTGAAACAGAGACAAGGCTGTCTTTCCAATGGAAAAATTGTCAATGAATGTCAGCAGATAAGTTATTAGTGAATAAAGGAAACCAGAATATGTCACCCCAAAATATGCCTCTGTGACATAAAAATTATTTTGAGCTGAAGGCAGTTAAGCAGTAAACACAGAAAAAGCCCCCCCCCCCTTTTTTTTTTTTGCCTAAAGGAAGGATATAAATTCTCCTTTACTGGACACAGACTCTTATCAGCCCAGAGATGGCACCAGTGGACTCTTCAAACAAACCTTTGTTAAGCCCTTAGCTTCCTAGTTACTTCTCCACCGTTTACTACCTCTAGTCCAAACCCTTTTGTCTTGTCATTTCTTTGCAAATGTATTGATTCTTTGTCTAAAAGGCATAAAAGCTTCCTGCTTTGGTCACTTCTTTGGGTCCCTTCCTTTCTCCTGAAGGCTCCCTTGTGCATGTAAAAATTCAATAAAATCTGTGTGCTTTTCTCTGAACATCTTTGTCAGTTTAATTTTCAGACCCAGTCAGGGACCATAAGAAGGTTGAGGAAAAACATTTTTCTGCCCTGCATGAAGAACTCTGACTTAAAAATGCACGTGTACAAACATTCAATTTAAAAATGAAACAAGAAATAAAAATTAAAATGATAAGATACAATAAATTATCAACTGAACAGACACATGAAAAATGTTAACTACAACAATGTGGGTGGAAGAGAGAAGACCCAGGAGCTCCGGTGGGGATATAAATGACAGAGCTTTCTAAGAAAAGGTTTGACAATAAATATCAAACATTTTAAAAATGCTCGTGTTGTTTGACATAGTAATTTCATTTTTTAGGATTCAATCCAAGGAAGTCACTCGAGTAGGGGACAGATATATACAAAGATAGTTATTGCAGCATTTTTATAATGAAAAACATTGAAAACCTGAATACCTAGGAAATGGCTAAATAATTAATATAATACGTGTTACACAGTCATTGAAACATGTTTTAAAGTCATTTCAGTGACATGGAAGATATTCACTATCTAATGTACAGTTGAAGGAGAAAAAAATAAAAAGATGCACAGCTGTATATAGTATGATTATCTATGAGCCATAAAATCACTGAACTGTATCTCAGGCATCACCCAGGCCCCTGCAGTCACCTTATGGATAAAGAAGTGTAGGTTCAAAAAAAGAAATTAAGAATCAAAGAGGATAAATGACTTCCCCAAAATCACAGAGTTAGCCAGGAGCAGACCAGGACCAGAATTCTAGCCCTAATTTCGGAAACTCCCCATTATAGTTCCTGGAGTTGGATCACATAAATTTCCTGACTCATGCCATGAGTTTTTAGGGGTTTCCAACCTCCCACCTGCATCAGCACATTTCTGTCCTTTCGTCAGCATTACCCTTATCAACCTGTTGGGACTCGAGTACCTCAAACTCTCCTGTGTCCAAATCCATAGCTGACAGCGTACAGGGAGTTCTTTTTTAACTGCTTTGCATCCTCTCTTCTCTAAATTTTTTTGTTCTTATCTGTACCATATCATCAATAATTTAAGAAATACGCATTCCTGTGGGAAAAGGCCTTCTCAAGTCCACAAATTTGAAAATACCACCGTTATCTATCATTCTCTCCATAAAATGCCATAATGTGTAACTTAAAATTTTAAGTGACTCCCTTAGACAATTAATGATTCTATAACTTCAGTACTAAAGTCCTTTATACAGCTATTCAGATTAATCCTGGTGGAAGCAATTGCAAAATAGTTTCACTGATGGCCTACTCTTGTCTCTCTGTGGAATACATCATAGTTCGGAGTTGAACTCACCATTTGACTCCTTAATATTTTCTGGCTGAGAAACATAACCCTTGGAGCAGCTTAACTTGTATCCCAAACTTAGTTGATTTTCTCTCAAGGTAGTTTTTCAAAAGATCTAAAATTGTCGGGTTTTTTCGGTCTTGTTTTACTTTGTTTGGTTTTGTTGTTGTTGTTGTTTTACTTTTTAAACTTAATCATGAGCTGTAGTGAATAGGTA
The DNA here is from genome assembly GCF_005190385.1 of Monodon monoceros. Classification (NCBI taxonomy): domain Eukaryota; kingdom Metazoa; phylum Chordata; class Mammalia; order Artiodactyla; family Monodontidae; genus Monodon; species Monodon monoceros. The sequence goes on along the minus strand of NW_021703773.1, from coordinate 6,724,537 downwards.
GGGCCAAGCAGACAACAGAGTTGAGTCAAAGATTAGATATAGGGGAGCCTAGTAAGCTCACCCACCAAGAGACTTGGCATTTAGCCAATTCTAGATTGTCAAGTTCAAATTCACGAGGCCTGCAGAATTACTAATGACTACTGCATGTTCCCCAATAATTGAAATCTTAAATGTTATTCACAAAGGCCAAGAATCCATTGTTTTGTTTTCTTACGGTTCTTGATTCCCAGTAAGATACTTTATCTATAGTCTTTTTAAGTTATTGTTATCCAGGACCATCTTATTCCCCTTCCAAATAGCTTAGATAGAAGTCAGTGTTTGGGGATCTCACCATTTTCCAGCCTCTCCATTACAGTAGTCCTGGGTGATGGATGTTCTGATACCTAATTTACTCAAGGATGCTAGTTACCTTGTCTAACATCATAGACCTAGTCAGGGGTAGAAGCCCCGATCTTTAGGTCCCAAAGCATGTGTTCTTTCCTTTAAACTATGTCTCCTCTTAATTTCAGTGCTCGATTCTATAAAAGAGAAACGATATTTTACAGATAAGTTTCTAAAAAAGAGGTCAGTGGGGAAGGGGGGATTCATCATTTTTAAAGCATCCCAGATGATGATAATATGCAGACAGAGCTGAGAACCAAGCTTCCCGAGTGGTCTGGGTCCGCTTACCTTGTTTCTGCTCCCTCTCCCCTCTGCGTACATGTTCATTCTTGCATTTCATGACATGTTCTCATCTGTTTCCTTCATCCTCTAAGTTCTACCCGCTCCTGCTTAAAAATCTTATCCGGTCTCATGTCCCTCTTTAGGGCTGCACCTCTGAGGTTCTAATTAAGTACTAAAAGCCTCTTCATAGTTTCTCACTGTTTTTTCCTTTGCTGCACAGCAATCTCCTCCACTAAACTCATCTTTTTTTTTTTTTTTTTTTTTTCCTACGCGGGCCTCTCACTGTTGTGGCCTCTCCTGTCGCGGAGCACAGGCTCTGGACGCACAGGCCCAGCGGCCATGGCTCACGGGCCCAGCCGCTCCACGGCATGTGGGATCTTCCCGGACCGGGGCATGAACCCGTGTCCCCTGCATCGGCAGGCAGACTCTCAACCACTGCGCCACCAGGGGAGCCTAAACTCATCTTTTGAAGTGTGAACAGTTTCTGCAAGATGCAGTGGAGGAGACAAAAGAAGATCTATAGATCTCAGCTGATTTTTTTTTTTCATTTATCAAAATGAAATGAATACCCAAGAAGTAAATGCCTACTGCTAGCCTGACCCTAAACAAGGAACTTGCACCTTCAAAGTATATAATTCCAGCTACAAATTTCAAGTACTCAATGGCAGGTGATGTATTGTAGGTTTATATGCCCTGCCCGGTACATTTCAGCGCACTGGGGCTTTTTCCCTGTTCTGAACAGTTTCCAGCGTTGAGACCTCAAATTGAAGTATTTCTACGTGACCTGGGCCAGCCGCCCAGTGTCCTCTCCTTCCTGTCTCCCAGGAGGTGGCCATGCCATTAAAGCATCACACCATCCTAGTCTGACTTCTCCTTAGAAGAGCTGTCCTCCGTGCAGGCTGCAAAATGCTGCTAATTAGGTGTGACTGGCCTCTCCCTTTCAGTGTGCCTTACGTTCCCTTTTCTCCAACCCCCACCCACTTCTTCCCTCCTTAGACTGAAGAGCTCCCCTTAGATACAACATGATTTAGAAATCAGAGCGGTGGAGGCAATCAGGATAGTTACATATTACATAAGGCCATTAAAGATCCTTCATTCACATCGAGTGCCCCTTTGTAGTGAACAGTGAGGCCCTGGGGAGGAGGTTTTAACCTCTCTGCAGGGAAGCAGCCTCAGAAGCTGAAGATTTCCCCGCCCAGGATAAAGGCAGCAGCCTGTATGTAACAGACCAGTCTGTAAGGCAGCATTGCTTCACCGTGATGCAGAGGGGGGAAATGTTTGCTCAATCTTCTTAGGGTCCCTGGCTTGATCTGAAAATTAAACTGACAAAGACAGAGAAAAGCATACAAATTTCATTGAATTTCTACATGTAGATGAGAGAGTCTTCACAAGAAAATGAAGACCAAGAAAGTGACCAGAGCCAGAAGTTTTTATACCTTTTCGACAAGGAAATAGTAAATTTGTGAAGAATTGGAAAGACAAAGGGGTTTGGGCCAGGGGTAGTTAATGGTGAAGGAGTAACTAGGAAGGTGAAGGTTAGTTTAGCAAGGTTTGCTTATACAGGCTGCTTGGCCCTAAATTTTCTATCTCTGGTGTTAAGAAAGTCTTCTTTCTGCCCTGTACAGGGAGGGTAGCTTTCACAGGGGAGTTTTATGACCTGTTTCAGGGAAGAAGGGTGACAAGGCAGGGAAGAGTGACCTTCTTGCTTCTGCCTGTTTTTTTAAAATTCCTTAAGATATTTAATACGCCAAGCTGCCATATTTGGGGGTGACCTGTCTTGAACCCCATCAGTGAGAACACTGATTCTGGAGTCAGCTGGACTGGGGACTGGGCTTTGAATCAACATCACCACTTGTTAGCTTCGAGACCTTGGGCAAATTGCTGAATTTCTCTGGACTTCAAATCTTTCATCTCTAAAGTAGGGGAATTTATATCTATCATACACAGTTGTATGATTTAGTGAGACAGTCTGCATAAAGTGTTTAATATGGAGCCTATGTTCAAAAAATGACAGCTATTATTATTGAGTGTCCAAAGTGCTGTCCCACTGAGGGCTTAATTCTTTAAATTTACAAGGTGCTTTTTCTCATAGTACCTAACGTGACCCTCATGCAATCTATGAGATAGACATTTCCAGGGTAGGTATTTTATCTCCTAGGAGACTTTTTTTCCCAGATCTTGTAAGTAGCAAAGTCAAGACTCAAAGCCATCACTTGAGGGTCCAGGGCACTGACCCCTGGCCACAAAGTACCTCTTGACTCTCCAGGGGAAGAGCCAGCATCTGCAGAGACTGTGATTCCCCTGTGACTAATGAGTTTCTAAATGATGTGCAGTGGTGTGTTGTGGTTGTTTTCATTCCATCTGCTTGATTCAACCAGGCAGCATTAAAGCTGAGAACTCCGGCTCTCAACATGCTGTCAATTTGTTTAATGATTATTCTAGGAGCAGGTGATTTCTATTAGACGGCAAGTGACAGATTGCCTATTAGAAAGAAGTGCATGTTTTTCAAACTAGGGACCCTCAGCACTCAGGGAAGCAGAGCTGGCTCTTGCCAACCTGGAGCTCAGTAGCCAGGTTAATGATGTGATTATCCAAGTGTTATTTGGCCAGGCTGGGGTACTAGACTCTGAGCATCCCTATTGCCAACTGCTGTTTCACTCCAGAAGCAGGTGGGAGACGTAGCATGAGAAAGAATAACAACCGGTGTGTGGCAGGTTTAGAAAAAATCTGGAAACCAAAAGGGCTCCCAGAAATTTATTTGCCGGTTAGAGAAGGGATTAGGGGAGGACTCACAGAGCCAAGGGAGAGAGTCCTGGGCCATCTTTCTTACAGCACCACTGACTTTCTAGGGGACACTTGTTGAATTTCTTCTACCTTTCTGTGCTTTGTTATCATCTCATTAAATGGGGAAATTTTTAAAGATTCCCCTATTTCTTGATTTTTGGGGTGGACCTGGATTGTCTGTGATTGAGATCACTCTTATAAAATGGTCTTTGCAGCAAGGACAGCCCAAGCAGAAGACAGCATTTTGAGCGGAGATGCAATACAATGATTTACTGTTTGGGTTCTTTCATTGTATTTTCTAATCCAAGGATGGTGCTTCAAGGCAAGGATTAACTTTGCAAACATAAGTAACAACTCTCTGATGTATGAAAGTCCAGAGAGGAAAGATACCCAGAGCAACCTTTCCCAGACTACTGAGATTCCTGTGCACAGCCCCAAACATCTGTCCCTCCTCCAGCTTCCAGGAGCTGAGCCGAGGCATTTGCAGACAAAGAGAGAGAGATAGGTTCTCCTTTACCCCCTGTTTCTCAGGACTCCATTTCTTCCCCCTACTCAGAGCAGGAAACTGCAAAGGTGTGATTTTAGAAGGTTTTATTCGTATGTGCCCCAAAGCAAAAAAAAAAAAAGCCTAACTTTTCCTTTAAAAAAAAAAGGATAGGGGTGCAGGGGGGGGACCTTCAAGGCCAAAGTTAGTCAATGTTGCTCCCTAGTGGCAAGATTTCCAAAGAGCAACCTTTGCTTTGGTGAATACGGTAGTCCCTGGGCTCCGGGAATGTTGGTTCCAGGACCACCTCATACCAGAATCCCCGGATGCTCAAGCCTCATATAAAATGGTGTGATAAAGTTGCCCTCCATAGCCGCCAAGTTCCACATCTGCAGATACGGAGGGCTGACTCTAAGTGCAGTGACACTTGTCACTGGCCCTTGGCACTGGTGATTATAGACAGTATAAATGAGGAGGGGGAGGGGTCCTTGCTCAGCGATGGCCATTCCATGGAGTTTGGCTTTCTCAACCAGCAAATAAAATCTTGCCACCAAATTGCTTTCTCCTTTCACTGCCTCTTGGCCAGAAAGGACGTGACCCATATCCCTTTTGTAGCACTTCCCGTGCCTCACCCCCCTGCCCAACCAGCAATCAGTTCAATGCTTGTTAGAAGTGAGATCAAAAGGTTTTTTAAAATACTCAGGAGGCCCAGAGATTTTACCGAAGAAGCTGACCATTAGTGCTTGATGACTGCTCACCATCCTAGGGTTATCTTTTTCCTCCAAAACGCTGTGCATTTGGATGGGCGGGGGCCTCTGCTTTCACAAATTGAAGCATATATTCTTCTGCCTTGATCTTGGTTTCCTCATTAAAAAAAAAAAAATAAGTAGAACTTGGGGAATGAACAGATTTAATGCTCAGTAATTCTTGTACCTCAGTGCTTATCTACATAGTTTTTACATATTCCGAAAGGCCCTTACTTCAAGGACATACTGAAAGAAGAAAATAAGTGTATTAATGCAGTAGCTACGTTGAAACTGTGTATCAAGGGTATTGCTTATAGAGGCAGTTTTTCGACAAATGCAATGAAAATCACAATGCTGGTGAAGAGAGTCAGAAATACTAATAAAGAGGGCAACATTACCCTGTGATGGGAGAAATAAGAGAGCTACGCGAATAAGCCAAGCTCTGTTTTAGCAGATGTTAACCAGTCTCAGAGCATTTCATTTGCTTCGTGCGTGCATATCACTTGTTTGGATTTTCTTTAAAAATACGTAGATAAAAAGAAATTTGGTTTCTAGGAAGTTATTTTGTGTCTCTAGAGATTTCATTTCTCTCCTGACATAATTGGAAAACTGCTGGGTTGTTCCCCACACCAAAGATGGAGCTAAAATCCAGTCCTTGCATCTCCTGCCAAAACTCGCAAGGAGACGGGTATTTGGAGAGGGGTGTTTGGGTTAGCGTGCCAATTAAGCGGGAGCTGATACAGAAAAGATGGCTTTCATCTCCTCTGCTGTCGGTGACAACTCAGTTTTTCCATCTAATCTCCAAGTTGGATATGATTGCCTGGAGACTCCGACACACAGTTTGTTGAAATTGGGATTTTGGAAACACACTCACACAGCACCCAGAGGAATCATGCAACCAGCTGCTGGGACAATGCTTGGTGATCCACCTTAGCTTGTCCATGGTAGACCAGTAGTTCCAAACAGGAGCAGTAGACAGAATGGGCAAAGCAGTGGCCTCGTGATTCCTGCATTGGAACCACAGCCAGAATCGCTGGTTGGAGCTGCCAACATGAACCTCCCCGTTGTTGCTCTCACACCACTCTTGCTGGTGGGCATTAAGCATTCCAGTGAAATCACCAGCTTCATGTTCAGCTGGGCTGATTGCTGAAGAAGCTGATTGCATTATTCATTCTCGTGAAAAGATTTTTCGGACTCTCAAGGATCCATAGAGATTATATTGAAAAAAAAAAACCCAAACTCCAGAGTTATCAACAGTCTAATTTATCCTTCTATTCTTTCAAAAGGGACAGAGTCACAGAGGATACGTAGAGAAAGCCTGAACAGAAAATGGGTTTTTGGTGAGTTTAGAAGCCCTGTATTTTGTACAATTTGTCTCTTGGTTTTTGTTTTTCATTTCTCCTTTCTACTTCTTTTCCGGACAATTCTTCCATCTTCTTAAAAACAACAGCAAAACCAGAACCAACCAAACAAACAAAACCCTGCTGGTTGCTTATTTCCCTATGAAATACTTCCATCTACTGGCCAAATGGAGAAGGCTCATGTCTCAACTTTTTTGTTCTACTTGTACGAGGATTTATGAAGACCACCCTCCAAACATCTAGTACAGTAATCAGAAATCACAAATCATAAAATTAAGGAGGTTGAGGAAATTCTTCACTTTGAACCTAGCAATTCACCCAAGTAAACCTCCATGTATTTGACACACATATGCAGTTTGCAATCACCCAGAATGACGTATAACTCTGCAGTATCACAGAGAGCAAATTAGTGAGAAGAAGGGCTGAGAGGCCAGGCAGAGAGATGGGAAGAGATGGCCTCTCTGGCAAAGCAGTTAGCATCTTTCTAATCAGATTGCAGGGAACGAGGCTCTGGGTTCAGAAATGGAATCAGAGATTATGGTCTAGGTAACCATGATTCCTCTATGAAGAAAAGTAATTCCGTGAGAGCTGAAAAGAAAGAAAGTTGTGTTCCAAGTTAACTTATCAGAGGGGACACACTTTCAATAAAAAACCCTCAGAAATGATGCTTCTTCCTTCTTGTTCTTTTTTTTTTTTACATTTCATACCTGTGCTTCATTTATTGTATTTTGCATCTGGAAGTTTGCACCTCTTAATCTCCCTCACCTATTTCTCTTTTCCCCCATCACTTCCTCTTTATCCATTCATCTATTGATGGGCACTTAGGTCGCTTCCATATCTTGGCTATTGTAAATAATGCTGCAATGAACATAGGTGTGTGTGTACCTTTTCAAATTAGTGTTTTTTCGTTTTCTTTGGCTAAAATACCCAGGAGTGGAATCGCTGGATCATGTGATAATTCTATTTTTAGTTTTTTGAGGTATCTCCATACCGTTTTCTGTAATGGCTGAACCAGTTTACATTTCCACCAACAGTGCACAAGGGTTTCCTTTTCTCCACATCCTTCCTGCTTCTTTTCGATGACAGCCATTCTGACGTGTGTGAGGTCGTATCTCACTGTGGTCTTGATTTGCATTTCCCTGATGATTAGTGATGTTGAGCATCTCTTCATGTGTCTCTTGGCCATCTGTATGTCTTCTTTGGAAAAAATACCTATTAAGATCCTTTGCCCATTTTTTAATTGGGTTGTTTGGGGTTTTTGGATGTTGAGTTGTATGAGTTTCTTGTTCATTTTTTAAAAAGAATCCATATGGGAGATGGAATCAGACAGTGGAATGTGGAAAGGTGTTTACAGTCTATTAGAGAACTAATCTGGGCTTATAGAATCAGAGATTCATAATGTGTCAAAGCTGGTAGGAATCTCAAATACCAGAACAGCCTCTTCGTTTTACTGATGAGAGAATTAGGATTGGAGGAGCATAAGAATCCTGTGGAAAGACTTCTATTTCAGAAGTAAACCAACAAATTCAACAAAAGGTAAAAATAAAACTCAAGGTTTCTGTATGGATTTTCAATACAAGTACATTGTTTGTAATACCAGCCTCTCCAGAGCCGATAATTTCTAAAAAACAAACCCATATGCTCACCAAAGTAGCATGGACGTTCTTCTGGGCTAAAATAACTACCACAGTGGACCATCTTCGGTGCTTTGTCCACTTAGAATAAATGGGGAATGACAGAGCGAAGAAAAAAGTACAATGCCTTTTTTAAGTACGGTGAGTTTCAATAGATCACGGATCTAAACAGAACCTGGACTAAATCATATTCCCTCAAAAGAAATCTCTCTTTAAAATGGGTTCATCTACTGTCTTTCCTATTCTGTGCAACTTTAAGGAGAGGAATTAAACCCAAATTGAAAACTGAAGAAGGTGAAAGGTAAAGATCTGGTGCCTAAAATAGCTTCATGGAAATACCTTGAGAGGCAGTGCAGCATTTCCAAAGTGACAGACATATTAAGTCAACAAGAAGATGCTTACCTCAGACGCAGCTTCCACTGTGATATGAGTGTCCTGGGGAGGTAAAACCATCTTCATCCTTGACTTGAGACCTGATTTCGTCATTGACTAGCTGGCTGAACTGAGGCCTCCCTCGTATGTCTTCACCAGTGTGTTTGACCAATGGTGTAGATGTCCATTGGGGTATGAAGTAAACCCCTGCTTTTTGAAATAGAAGAAGGTAGGGTTAAACCATTAACTAGGATGGATGGTTTTAGGCCGTTAAAAGATACCATTACCACATTACTCATTACTTTCAGAAGCATTCAAAACACACACATTCGTGAGTGCTACTCTGTACACTTTAAAAATGAAGTTCTTACTTTCTCAGATACGGCACGTTTCTTGAAGAGAGCAAATTTTTGAAATGAAACATTTATTTAATCTCATTATCAAGTATAATTTTTCCAGAACATCTGAGTGCCCAGAGGTAAATTACAGAGATGTGTACAAAGTGAAGCTGTTTTTCTAATCAGATCACTGGCATGTTAAAAAATTCATCTGAACTGGAAAATAAATAAATAAAAAGTTCATCAGTAGCAGAGTCTTCATTCCTTAAGCCTAGTCTTAAAGGCACAGCAGTGAAAGGCCCCAATGACCACCGGGAAGTACCAGCCAGAGGGCGGGGCCAGCCTTGACGCCGCCTCCTCCCCACATGCAGACCTGACCCTCTGGACGGACTTCACTGACACCTGCCCACTCGACTCCACCCAGCAGCACCTGGGTCTCGCCTGGACTAGCCTCCACTCACTCTGACCAGTGTCTTCTCTGTATGGAAGCCAGGACCGTCCTTTCAATCACTTAGCTCCCTTCTTTAAAGTCCTTCAGCTGTTTCCTCTTAAGATAAGAATTTTTTTTGTTTGTTCGTATTTCTTTTTATCTTAAACTGGAACACAAAGGTTCCCTTCTGACACTGCCAGCCTTCTCTTGGGCCACTGCTTTCCAGCCAACCAGCATCTCCAGAAGTGCCATTTCCCTTCCCACCTTCACCCACGAGAATCCCCCAGCCTCACAAGGTTTGTCCCAGCTTCCCGAAGCCCACCGGGGCTCCGGGCCCGGGTAGCTTCTCACGCTTCAGACCCCAGCTTCAAACACGACATACTTGAGGCAGCCTCCTCGCCACCTCTAGGGATCCTCACCTGGGTGAGGGGCCTCCTTCCACTGCTTGGCTTCTTCCCCAGACACTCTGCAAGTTTCTAATTGTAAACGTCTTCCTCCAGTAACTATATCCCCTGGGAGGGGATGAACTAGGTTTGTTCTGTTCACCACTGTGCTTCCAGTGCTTGGAACATAGTAGTTGCTCAGTGCGGACGTACACATGTGCATAGACACACACATCATGTCACCGTGTACACCCACACATACACACACCACACACCACGCCCTATGCATATACACACTGCTGATGGCACTTCCTTTGGAGGACAGTTTGTAGTGAGACGTGGGAAATATGGAGTAGAAAAGTGTGATTAACTTAAGATCCGTGTATCAATAGATTCAGTATTTCATTCACCTAACAAATATTTTGAAAGATCTGATTTATCCATTCGGTCACCAGTTATTTACCAAGTTCATGTGATTTGCCTGGTATGTGCTGGGTGTATGGTTGGACACAGGGTACTTGGTGAAGAAGACAAGAGTTAGGATCCCCAAACTTGTGGAGCTTATGGCCTGGCGAGGGAAGATAGAAAATAAACCAGGCAACGAGGAACTAACAGAACTGTAAGTGCTATGACGTGCTAAGGAGGACGGGGTTGGGACGCCGTAACAGAATCCTGGGGCACGGGGCTGGGCCCTCCTTTTGGTAGGATGGTCAGGAGGTCGTGAATGGGCATTCAAATGAAGACTTGAAAGTAGCAGCTGCTAGAGATGGGAGTGGGTGATCCAGGCAGAGAGAACAGTGTGTTGTAAAGGCTGGAAAGAGCAAAGCCTGCGTGTTCTTGTAGCCAAGAGGAAGCAGTGCGGCTGGAGCGCAGTGTGGATGAGGTAGCATCCACAGTGTGAATGGGGTGCAGGCTGATCAACTAGCCCAGTTTGTCCAGGACTGAGGTGTCTCCCAGGGTGTCGGATTTTCACTACTGAACCTGAGACAGTCCTGGGGAAACGGGGATGGGTGCACACACAGCCTAGGTTCAAGGTGAATTTGGAGACTGATTTGAAACCATCCACACATTTTCTGACTCACCACAGAAGCTAATAATATTGTCACAATAAAAGAACATTAGAGAAACAGACTACCTGTCTGTTTAAATTGAATTAAATATTTTTCTGTTCTCATAGGTCGGTTTCCAGGAAAAGGGGAAAAGGTGCCTAGACAGCATCTTGGAAAGAATTTGTAATACTTTGACAATATTCAATCACAAAAGTTAGGAAGTGAGAAAATTTCATTGATGGTGACAGCTATTGTGACTAAAGTCAATGATGTGAATGAACTTTGACTTGGAAACTGTGATCTTATTTTCCAAATACCTATAGGTGTATAGTGTGTATGTGATATAAACAAATAAATCCATCCCTTCCTCCCTCCGTCCCTTCCTTCCTCCCTTCCCTTCCCCTCCCTTCCCTTCCTTCCTTTATCCCCCTGTCTCTTCCTTTCTTTATGATCAGTGCCATTCAGAAAAAGAACTCTAATAGCTAACAGTACCTTTTCTTGTATTGAGTTTTATACTTTTCTAAATATGATCCCACTACCTTATTGAGTCTCAATGATTCTATCAAGTCTGTATTGTCATAAAATAAGACTATGAAAAATTGAAGCGACTTCGTAGGCACCACATAGTAACTTAACAGAAGATAGCTTAATGATGGCATTTTGTGAAAATTACAGGTAAACTTAAAGGAAGGAAATATACCTGTGGTAGCCTTTCTAGGAAATGCTATCGCTACGTCTGCCACTGGTAGCAGAGTCATGACAGACCCCAAAGGACAACAACATTTCTCCTGGGTCTCATCAGCTCATGTCAGGTCATCTTCACAATAACTAAGAGGAACTAGCCCCTCCCTCGGGCACTGACATTTGCCTGCCACTCGTGCACACTGAAAGGCGTGACATTTCTTACATCTTTGAAAACATCAGAGGAAATAAAAGCTATTGCTCTCATTTTGAACTTTACCTCCGCTGGACTAAAGGGTTTGCTGACAGGGTGGGGATAAAAGCAAGAAAGGGGAGGATCCCATAAGGAAGAGATAAGGGGAACAGATTCCTGAGCTCAAAAGCAACCAACCAACGTTCGCCCGGGTGAAATTGCTTTCTGCAGCTCCTGCAGTCTGTACCATGCCTTTCTGACTGAGAGGATATGCAAAACTCCTGAAGTGCTTTTCTCATCCGTCCTTCTGTGGTTACTGAGAATGTGGCATCACTTAGAAGAATCAGCACGTTGACACACGTGTGGTTGGAAGTCATTTCACTCAAAAAGAGTTGTGCTGAAGTTGTTTGCACAAACCAAATAGATGACCCTTTGACCATGGCCACAAAGGATACAGTTTCCGCAGGGTCGTGGAGAAAGTCAGTAACAGCATCCAATCTAGAATTCTGGTCTTCGAAGACCGATGTCGTGGACCTTCTGCCGTTCATTCATTTGCGTCCTGTGAGTTGGCACCTCGGTTGTTACTGGACCCTCTCGCTGTTACTGCACGGGTCTCAGGACTCTGGTACACCGAAGTCCAATTCCTGGAATCATTACCGTGTGATCATGACATCATAGAAGAAGCAGCCCGACAGTTCTGTCTCCTGTTGTGTCTAACCAAGTCAGAGGACGATAGTGGGGAAGCCCTGGGGAAAATGTCTTGTACAGCTGAGATCCAAGCAGCGTTTATTCTTTCCTCCCTTGTGACCTTCTTCAGTGGACTCCTCATCTTATTAATATCCAGGCTGATCTGGAGGAGCATTAAAAAATGGCAAAAGAGCGAGGGAAAAGGAATTTTCTCGGTCAGTTCCCCTGTATGAAGATCGGAGACAGGTTTGGCGTGCGTTTGTGTTTAGAAGACCATGGAGGCTTCACTCAGTTTTCCCGGGTTAACAGCCAGCTCTGATGTGGTGACTTAGAAACGGGTCCATCTTGCTCAGGGGTGGAAAACAGGACCCCAGGCCGCCATGCCAAAGGGTGCAGCTGCAGGGCCAGGCCTCCTCTCCCACCACTGGGAGAAGCAGTGCCTTGTGTGGATGACGATGCATGTGAGCTCTGGAAGCAGATGTCATTGTTTTGAACAAAACACCCGCTAACGTGAGGTCTATGCCTCTATTTCAAATTTTAAAATGACAGTTGTGTTAGGTACCATGAGGAAGGCAGAAAGGAACGTCAGTGTCAACCTCACCTTCATGAATCATTCACGCAGGATGCTCATATACTCACAAGTATACATTGCCTTTTATACACGTTAATACAACACACGGAGTTGTGCACACATGCCGAAACCCATGCATACGTGCACACGCCATCCAGCCACAAACTCAGGGACACTTTTTTACACCCAAACAAGCTTTGCAAGGGTGGGCACTATTGAATAACAACTGGAAAATGATGATGGTAAGAATAATGGTATCCTATCCAGATAAGACTCTGCTTAAGAGAATAAAAACGCTCAAACGTTACATAATGGCTGTTCTGGTACCAATGGTTGAAAGCAAAGATCTGTTCACAGTTTTTCTTTCCCCAATTTTATTTTTCTGATTTCCATAACAGAACACATCAACTGTGTTTTGTAATTAATACTGAAAAGTTGCTTGAAGCATTGCCTCTTGATGCTAAACATTGACATAAAATAAAAGAATATATAACTCGGTAACTTTTTAAGGTCATTGCCAGTGTCATCATATGAAATTCAGGTGTCTGCATTCTAGAAGTGCCCAATATGGAATTCTATAGATTTTGTCGCTCAATGAGTTTATGCTATTACTAATTATTTCTAGATTAAAGGCAGTAAGCAGCGACATAGCGATTGGGGAATGAATCCTGGGGTTCTGATTTCTTAACAGCACTGGCGGTGCGTGAATGGGTACTAGATGTGGTGACTATGCCTTCTGCCTGTTTTTTTCAGTGCACAACTGAATTGGTAGAATTGTTTAATCTCCTTTGACTTCTGCTCCAGGAAATGTATCTTCTTCCCCATTATATTCATTTTTTGTGTGGTTACAAAAATGTGAGAACGCATTTGTCCATAAACATTTGCTGTATTTTTCATTTCATTCTTTTGATATAATTTATATCTGCCCTCCAGTCCAGAGGTACCTTTTCATTTCGAATAGGAAGCAGATGTTACAAAATGTTAATAAGCAGGGTCTGCTTTTAAATCTTGACGAGAGAGTTTCATAATAGTTGAGTGACTTCTTAATAATTTACCATATCTAATTAAATTGAGAGTGTTGTATTTTTCTCTAAGCCTTTGGGAAAGTTGGCCTAATGCAAAATTGTCACAAATCTAAGTACTGTGGAAAGTTCTTTTAAAAATTATTTGGAGGGCTTCCCTGGTGGCACAGTGTTTGAGAGTCCGCCTGCCGATGCAGGGGACACGGGTTCGTGCCCCAGTCCGGGAAGATCCCACATGCCGCGGAGAGGCTGGGCCCGTGAGCCATGGCCGCTGAGGCTGTGCGTCCGGAGCCTGTGCTCCTCAACGGGAGAGGCCACAACAGTGAGAGGCCCGCGTACCGCAAAAAAAAAAAAAAAAAAAAATTATTTGGAGAGTCATAATTTTCTCCTTAAATGTGCATTTTAAAAGATATACTACATTCATAGGTATGATTTTATTATATCTTAGGGCCAGTTTGTTTTGCCACAAAAGGCACCTCAGTTTTATAATGGAATTCAAATGAGTGTTCCATATTCATGCCATTGAATATTTTTTTAAAAAATCAATGCCCAGACCACTTCCCAGGCATGCACAGGATGAGCCATAAGTATTAGTGGCAATCATTGATCGAGACATAAACTCTATCAAATAACCATTTAATGAGACTTCTCTTCTTACCATTCAGAAAATACAAATAGAAAAATTAAATCATTTCAAAAACCTGGCTCCACATAAAATGAGCTTTTCTAAAAGTCAGAGAGGTCTCAGTCTGCATGGTGTGGTCAATCCCGGTTCACTTGTGTCTTTCTCAGGGGTAGTTCAAGACTGTCAACAGACACAGAGGCCGGTTCAGACTCCAGACTGTCCTCATTGCCTGCCCACCGGCAGGTCATTTAATTTCTCTGTACCTCGGTTTCCTTATCAATAGAAAATGGATTTAATCTGACTTACTTTGGCTACCTCATAGGATTATTATAAATTTCAAAGACAGTGGTCCCTTTGTGGTTGCAGGACACACCCCCAAAATCTGAGGATGCTCAAGTCCCTTATATATAGCATAGCATAGTACTTGCATATAACTTGTGCACATACTCCAGTACACTTCAAATCATTTCTAGATTAGTTATAATACCTAATACAATGTAAATGCTGTGCAAATAGTTGTAAATATAATGCAAATGCTATGTAAATAGTTGTCAGCACCCCATAAATTCAAGCTTTGTTTTCTGGAACTTTCTGAAATTTCTTTTTTTAAATATTTTCTCTCCGACGTTGGTTGAATATGCAGTTGCAGAACCCGTGGATACAGAGTGGGAATTGTATAATAAGTAAAGATAGTTTGTAAACTTGAGGAAGGATCATAATTTCAACAGGATGTGATATCAAATAAGGAATAAAATCAACATAAAATAGCAAAAAGTTTTCTTCTTCTTTCTCACTCAAAAAAGCAAATACTTAAGTATCACCTGGAAATCCATTTGTAATTTTTTTTCTTTGTCTGTGTATCTTGACAGAAAAGGATAAGACACTCATTCCCAGAACAGAGAGAAGCACGCTGTTCCCGACCTTGATCATAACAGTAGTGTCAGTGTGAAGGGTCTGGGGCTGAGAGTATGTGAGATGGGCATGGTGAAGACTGCAGAATTCAGAATGAAAATACTGCCGAAGCGCAGTAAAATACAAACCCAGGAAAATTCATCGTGTGAAGTAGGGAATAAGTGAGTCCAGGGTTCCCGGCCTTGGGCAAGGTGTAGTGCGTTCTGCCTGATGCTCCAGCAGGAGACACCATCAACACGCATAAAACAGACGACCTTCCCTGAGACCCAGCTCACTCTCGATTTCTTTCTCTTGCTTCTAGGAAGAAACGTCACGTAGCATGGACCGTAAACATTCAAGAAGTCTCACTTTCCAGGGAGTCTTTCGTGATCGTGTAGAAATGTTGCTCTCGGCACAGACCTTTGTGGGACAGGTGTTGGTGAGTACATTTCCAGTGCTCACTTGCTAACGAACTTTAGCCACGAGTGTGATGTATGGTCAGTGTGAAAGCATCTGGTGGCCTTTTCTAAAATACCACTACCTCCCAACGGCTATCTCCTTGTGTCTATGCTCTCTAGTGATGATCCTGCTTGCTTTTCCTTTGGAGTGAATATAATTACTTGGCATTACATTTTCTATTTGTTGTCAGCCTGTCCACTAGAAGAAAGACTTTATTAGGGCAGAGGTTGTGTGCCTTTCATTCTCCTTGCGTGTAGATGGATGTCTGGCATGCAGCTGTTGCTCAAAAAATGTTGGTTTTCAGTGGATTCTCTGCCTTGTGAGGTACAACTATTTTCCCCTCCTTTGATTCCAACAGCTTCCTTTCTTCATTTTACAAACTGGTCTTTTTTGCCCCTCTATGATATTTATCATTTACTTCCTGTTTTAATCTAGGTAAACATGGACATATTAAAACTCAGTCCAGGCATCATCTCCTCAGGCAGATTTTACCTTATCTCCATATTAAGCTAAGAGTCCCCTTCTCTAAGTTTCTATCATTTCCATTGAACGCTGTTAAATTAAAATTATCTGTGCATAAGCCTGTCTACCCTAGTGCACTATGGACTCCTTGAGAGAAAAGACCGTCAGGGAAATGTTCACACCCCATTGCCTGGAAATAGCAGATGCCCTGTAAATGAATATTGCCCCATCGTCATTTCGGTAGTATCGTTTGATCTGACACATTCAAAAACAATCTGTAATTTGAGGGTATGCTGCCATCCCATGGTGGCATGGTGGAAGGGGACATATGTGAACTAAAGATTATCCTCTGCTTTTTGTAATTAGTACAAACATCGTTCTTTTCTAGTTAATGTTGTTTAATTACGATCTAACTAATTTTTAAAACTTAAAGTACATAAGTAAAACTGCTTTGATAAACTCTACAGGGAATACTGAATCATCTGGAAATGTGTCTCTCCGTTTTTTTCCTTCTAAAGCTTTGGTCTCTTTTTTGAAATCCTTGTGCCTATGACCTGTTAGAGAAGGATTTTGTGACTCTCTATGATTTTTATCAGGGATTTGTTAGTTAGGATCTCTTCAGGTATTCAAATCATGTTGGATTATATGTAGATAATGTTGGAAATAAGGTAGTAAAGGACCCTGGGGTGAGGCAGAAGAGAACTTCCACCATCTACCATGTAAGCACTGCATATAGGGATTGGGTGGGGAAGAAATGATCATTGACTACATATCAATAAAAATTATTTCTTTAATGATGGAAAAATTGTTCTTTCAATCTGTTATAGCTTATGATTAAATGGTTGGAACAACAGGAAGCGTGGAGGAAAGGTTAAATTAGAATAAATAGTCTAGCATTGAAACACAAAATTGAGACTCTCAGTGAGGGTTCCAAGCAAGTGTTTTATGAAAGGATGAGAAAGAAAAAAAGTGGCTTATAGATTTCCTTCCTTCCATCCATCCTTTGTAATTTCCTTCCTTCTTTCTTTCAACAGATATTTACTGCTTGCCAACTACAGGCAAAGCACATATACTCTAGACATGATGAAATATGCAGGCAAAAGTCTTGCACTTATGGGACTTAAATTTAAATTCTAGTGGGGGTAGAGATGATGAATGTGCACATAAATAGATGAGATAAATTCACATGGTGATCAGTGCTGTGAGGGAATGACGAATGACGTGTTTGTGAGCTTCGGTGGTTTTGGTGTTAGATCACATTAGATACAGTGATCTGAGAGGAAATCTCTGAAAAGGTAAGATTTGAGCTGAGACTTGAAGAATCAGAAAGATAAAAGTGATTGAACAGTGGAAGGAACAGGTTTCCCCATAGAGAGAAGAGACTTGTGGATGTAAAGGGCTCAGATTACTGCAAGTACTGAATGAGGTTCCTGTGCTAGAGGCCAGGAGGGCAGAGGACTCTGCGGTCTGAGTGGAGACAGAACCATGCAGTGCTTTGCACTTTGTAGCAAGGAGCTAGGCTATTCAAATAGAATAATTTTATTCTAGTGCAAAGGGGAGTCACTGAGGGGTTTTTAAGCATGGGTTGACATGGTCTAATTATGTTTTAGAAATTCAAGAGGCATTAAAGTTTGAAAATAAAGGAATTGTCAAAGGCATACTAGGCAAATGACAGTAGTGTGAATTCAAGGCAAAAAAAAACAATAAACGAAGCCAAGTAGCCTGTATTAGTTTCCTAGGATTGTTGTAACAAAGTACCACAAACGGAGTGGCTTAAACAACAGAAATTTATTGTCTCACAGTTTTGGAGGCTAGAAGTCTAAGATCAGAGGTTGGTTCCTTCTGAGGGCTGGGAGAGAGAGTCAGCTGCATGCCTGTCTCCTAGATTCTGGTGGTTTGTGGGTAATCTTTGGCATTCCTGGGCTTGTAAATGCACCCAGGTCTCTGGCTTCATTTTCACATGGTATTCACATCATGTTTCTTCTGTTCATGCCTGTGTCCAAATTTCCTCTTTTTATAGGGACACCAGTCATATTAGAGTCCATCCTTATGACCTTATTTTAGCTTGAATACATCTGCAAAGACCCTATTTCCAAACTAGGTCACTTTCTGAGGTACTAAGGGTTAGGACTTCAACATACCTTTTTGGGGACACAATTCAACACATAATTTTGTAATGAAAATTTGTAACTAACTTCAACCAAGATATAACATCATGAGTATCATTATACCAAAAATATAACTTCAAGATAATTAATAAATAAAAAATTACAAGAAATAAAAAAGCAATATTAAAGACACATTGGTAGTATGAACTTTTAGTTCACTTATTTTATATCAGGAGACACTAAATAGAAAAGAAGAAGAAGAAGGAGAAGGAGAAAGATAAAGAAGACCAAAGTAAATTAATTAATAACAAAGAGCTGACTGAAATGATCAAACCCATATGGTAAAAACATAAATTAAACCTACAAATGTCTACAAACTATTTGTAAAAATTCAGTGTATATTAATAGGCCCCCAAAAAACAATCCCAATTAAAAAACTTACAAAGTAGAGGCAGAGGACATAAACTGAACACAGTACAATAAATGGACAGGAAAATAATAAACTCAGAAAAAAAGAACCAAAAACAAATAATTTACAGCTAAAAAATTGTAAATATCTCTTTCTAAAATGACTCTTGACTCAGAGAAATCAAACTTAAAATTGCAGAATATTTAGAGAGTAAAGATGATGAAAACATCACATATCCCTTGCACCTACATTATAAGTTGGGAATTGTTCTAAGTTAAATGCATAACATTAACAACTTATCTTGATAAATAAAAAATAATTAAAGTAAATGAATTATCAATGTTGAAAAGTCAGAGAAAGAAAACACATTAAATCTAAGGAGAATAAATAAGAAAGCTAGAAATTAACAAATTATAAAAGAGCTGATTATTTGATACAAACAGTAAAATAGAGAGGTCAATAGGTAGGCTAAACAATCCAAGAGGGGAAAAGCAAAATATATGGAATAAGACATTAAAATGAGAAAATAAATACAGATAAAAAGGAAATTGAAAGATATATGCACAATTAAGTATGAAAACCAAATGATTCCTTAGGACAACATAAATAAGCAAAACTGACCATGAAAAAAAGAAAAAAACTTAAACAGACCAAATAACTGGAAGATACAAAGATATTGTCAAAGACTTTATCAACATCACCGCCACTACCCTTCTGCCCCTCTGCCTGTGGGAGACCCAGACAATTTCAAGGTCCAGTCTGCTAGATCTTCAAATAGTGAATCTCTCTAATGCTAATTAAATAGTCCCAGGGCATAGAAAATACAAGAAAGAATCTGATTTTCTTTTTCAATGAAGGCACAGTATCTATATCAAAACCCACAATGATGGCAAATTTAATAACATCTGTAGACTAATGTCTTAAATACGTGGATACGTGGCCAACAACACAGTGTAAGAAGGAAAAGGAAGGAGGAGGATGAGGAGAGGAAGTTGTTTAAAAAAAAAAAAAGAAGGATGAAAAGAAAAAGAAGGAAAATGCAAATAGTCAAAGAGAAAGAAAATATTATCTCCAAAACCAGAGACCTTCTGAGATCCTTCTAGAGATAAAACAAGACAATGTGCTGCTCACCTCTGCAGCATCTTTGGGCTTGTTGCTTTAGTTATCACAAGCATGTTTTTACAGCTACCTGCGGGAGATTTTCTACTGAATTTAGCTCCAAAGAGTCCTGTTCCTAAACTGTTCCTTTTTTTGGGTGCTATTAATTGTGTTACTGTGTTTCTCTGTTGTTTTGATAGCTAAAACATTTAAGAACCAAAAATATGGCTCATCTTTAGTAAGTGTATCTACTTTTAGCATCATCCTAGGCACTACTTTATGTCCATCTTCTATTTTTCTGTCTTCTCTGGCAGGATGAGTATAAGCCCAGGTTTTTGCAGGTTGTCCTGCTGTAACTGTTTAATAGAGTCTCTTTCATTCTTAAAAGTGTTATGTGTTGTGACAATAAATGACATAACTGCCTTAGCTTTAAGTGAAAAGTTTTGTTTTTCAAAGCCACAGGACATTTTCCAGGGAAGATGAGCCGTTAAAGAGAATGTAACTTTGAAGTTCTCCTCGACTGCTCCATAGATTCAACTCCACCTTTCTCCTTTGACTAGAAAGTATGATTTTCTTTTTCCTCTCTCTACTCCTAATTGACACCATTCCTCTCTCATGATGGGCCATCTCCCTCCCTTTTGGTCACATGTAGCCTTGTTGGAGATTTATACATTTCATGATATACATATATATATATATATATATATAGTGTGTAATTAATATCACATTTATCCTTCTTAATTTCAGTATCCTGTTGCTAGCCAACCAGGAAGCCACCGCACTGGTTGGCTAGCATCACAGGGACCTGGTAGGAATGGGCACCTTTGAGGACGGGTCCCCGCCCATCCCAGGCTCAGTTTTTCAGTGCCCCGTGGAAGAAGGAGTGCAGGAGTTATATTAGATGGTTGCCTGTTCCTCTGCAGAAGCAGCGTGCTACTTCTCAGGCTGCTTCTTTTTCAGACCTTCCTCATTCTGTCAGAGGGTCCTGGCCAGTACTTCGTTTCCTCCTAAATCATCAGGTTGGTCAATTTCCTGATCACTGGGTTTATTTTCGTCGCTGGGGCAGCTTTGATGAGCTGAGTCTTCCCGAGCTCGCACTCACACTTTCTCCCAGTCAGCTCTGTCAAGGGCTGCCACTCATCTCCCTTGTCAACCTGGGGATACCTGTATCCAGGATCCCGGAGGCTCCACCCAGCCGGGCTCATCCTGGAAGCCGCCGGACAGCACTGCGCCTGCCCAGCGCTAGGTCCCGCCAAGCCTGCGCAGCCTTCACCCTGGACAGCCCTCTGGGCTGGCCTCGTTTTAACAGATTTTTCAGTTGAATTTCATTTATAAAATTTTTTTCCTCAGAGCGCTTCTTTGCTCACATCTCATAGACCTTGGCAAGTAATGTTCTTATTTTTAGTAATGCCCAGTTCATCTTTAGGTTGTTTTAATTCTGACTTCTTGGCTGATTCATAATCAATTGTGAGGAGTGTTGTATGTTTTTGTTTCCTAGGTGTTGGACTGGCTCTCTTTTCTACTTTGGTGAAATTTATGGTCCAGGAATATCACTGCCTTTATGATCTCTAGTTTATGGAATTTATGGGGAAATTCTTTGTTGCCTAGTATATGATCAATTTTTATTACTGTGTAATGGACTTTTGAGAGAATCTGTGTATATTTTCCATACCCTTAATTATTTGCTGACTGACTGAAAAGGGCACGTCAACATTTTTCATTTATGATTTTATAGTTTTATCAAATATCTTACATTTCTAACATTTTGAGTTATATATTTTATGTAACATCAGTCAATGCATAGAGTTACCTATTATAACTCCTTGGTCGATGGTGCCTTTTACTGATATGAAGTATCCATTTCTGTCATATTGAGTGGGTTGTTGTTGTTGTGTTTTTGTTTTTGTTTTTGTTTTCTTACCCAGGGGATACTTTAGAACATAATGTTAGCCGGTAACATTGCTTTCATTTTATTCATACTTGATTAGAATGTCTTTGCCCGGCCCTTTTTCAGTCTGTCTTGTTTCCTCTTAAGTGTGTCTCTTTAAATATCATGTAGCTGCACTTTTGTGTTTATTGATTTAAGAATGCATTTATTTGTTCATTTACTGGAGAATTTAATTATTCTCCTTTATGGTGATCTGTTTCATTGGTCTTTATAATATTTAGAGATTGAATTTACTGCATAATAGACTGTCTAAATTTCTGTGGCTTAAACCAACAAACAGGGTGTTTTGGTAAAGAAAGGGAGAATGGGTATTGGATAAACAACTAGGACCTTTGTGACATCTTAGTTCCTTATCTTACTGGAGAAGCGGAATGACATGATGATTGAGAGTTTTGAGAGACATGACCTTAAACATTGGCTTCTCCACTTCATCTTGAACAAGTTAATCTTCCCAAATTGCACTTCTTTCGTATAATGTGAATAACCTCCTTAAAATACTGTAGGGAGTATTGTAAACCCTTCGAGGGTGTAGTAAGTACTGACCATTCGCTGATATTTACATTCCTTATTTGTTCCTTTTTGTTAATTTTATGTATTTTCTTTTGTTTCTTTTGACTTGGGATTTTCCATTTTTAATAGAATATCATAGGTATATCAGTAAATGAAATTCAGAACAAACTTCCCACCTGTATTTCTCTCTAATAATATCTCTGCATGTTTTATATCTATATACTGCTCTCGCCTGAGACCTTCGGCATGTTTTTCCTCCACACTACCCGTCCTTCCTTCCAGAAATTGTTGAATTAATCTGAACACTCAGATTGCTACTGTGTTTTTTAGTTTTTTTGGCTTTTAGCATTGTACAGCGGGTCAGATTTCCTTCTTAATATTTGCTTTAGAGTTAAAAATTCCATTAATTTTACCAGTTTTATTAGGCACCATTTTTTCTTACGTAACTTATTTTATCTTTCTAATTTTTTTTTTTTCTTGAGTACTTGCCATATTCACTCGCAAGGGAAATTGTGGGTGGTACACTTTCCGAATTGTTGAATGTCCCCCAGTTTTTTCCCCTTGCTCTCATAAGTGAACAATAATTTGGTTGGGTTTAGAATTCTTGGCTTGTAATCCTTTTTCCTAAAACCTCTGTAAATGCTGTTCCAAAGTGTTCTGGCTACTTAAGGATACCAAACTCTTGTCTCTCAGCTCCAAATCCACCCTCTCTCCCCTGCTTTGTGATGTGAGGCTAGTGCACAGCGACCACATGTCTCTTTGGTCAGCTCCCTTGTGCTCTAGAGGAGGGGAAGGAACTGCCTTCCTGTGTTTTACATCTAGTTTTTTCAGCCTCACTTCATCAATGGCTTTTTCTTCCAGTAGCAGTGCTTGGTTTCAGTTTCCAGGCTTTTCCGACAGTACCAGGACCAAGCTCACAGTGTCTCTTCAGATGTACCATTACCAGCCAACCCAGGACCCCTCCTCCCAAGTCTGAAGCCCCCTTCCAAAGGGCACCTCTTTGATGCCCTTTGGCATCGAATGTTTTTAAATGTTGAGAATCCCAACCTCCCTTTGTTGATCTCCCAGCCAGTCCTTGGGGGTGCAGCTTCTTGCAGTGACTGCCTCTGTGTCACCCCCATGTTCCTTGGTCTTCCCAGTCCTCCAGTACTATTTAATAGCTTTTTAGAATCTCACCAGGAGCACTGATTGTAATTCTTAGATGTTTAATTACATATTCTATGCTCACTCTTTCACTGGACGTTATTTCACCTATTCTGTGTGCCCGATCCTCCTGTTTTCTTATACCTCCCGTATACCTGGCAATTTTCTGGTGTCCTCTCATATGTGTGCCCGATCACATCTATTCTGTGTGCCCGATCCTCCTGTTTTCTTATACCTCCCGTATAACTGGCAGTTTTCTGGTGTCCTCTCATATTCACAAGTGAAGATTTGGAGTATTCATAGCGCCCCTTGTTAACTGCGCTGGTGGCTGTTTGGATTCTGAAGACACCCGTAACCATCCACCAACTAAACGGGCTTTAAGCCCCATTGTAGAAATCACAGCTCAGGTGGCGGGCTTCCTACCCCTCCTGAATAGACTTTGCCCCTTCCACCCGAGGGAAATTCATGAGTCCTCTCAGAATACCTCCCATTTCTACCTGACTCACCAAACAGCCTTCACAAACTGTTAGCTCCCAGTGCCTTATTTTGGTTTGGTACACATTTTGTTGCTTATTATATATAATTTCTGGATCATCCTTCTAAGGTTTGTGGCATGAAGTTGATATTGTTCTTAGATCGAATAAAACTACATTTTTCTTCTTTTATTTATTTATTTTGTTAACTTTATGGTGTGGAGGACTATAAATATATGACCTTGTTACCATAGTTCTGGAAGCCTGTCAATACATGATTTATAGACGAAGAATCACCTATGGGATTTAGTAAGAGAGAAAAAATATGTAATCATAGGTAAGGAGAAGAAAAAAGATTTCATGGAAACTATTAATAATTATCAATCTACTGATATAAATATATATATATGCACACACATACGCATATCCACTCCCAGCATTTTTCCTGAGCTTCAGACTACATTTGTAACCAAATATCTCCATGAGACCCACAGTCTTAGTGATATCTCCATCGACACTTGATTCAGATGTTAAAATGGAACTGACAGTAAGAGTTGAGACCCCAAGAAAAATAGATGCCACTAACTCCCATTAACCTGCATCATTGCCACTTACAAAGCACTCGGAAGAAGACTAGTTGAAGCTCTTAGCATCTTGACCAACCCCATGTAAATTTGGGTAAGCTGGAAATTGAAGAGGATTTTGGGACAAGCTCTTATTGTGGCAGAGGTATTGGGCGGGGGGCGGGGGGTTCCTCCCCTGCCAAGCGAGGGACCACTTAGAAAGGTCAGCTGGCACCTCTTGGAACTCTGGGGACACAGAGAGCTGATGTCTGGCTCGTTGGTGAAGAGGGATGGCCACACTGAAGAGAATCTGTCCTTCTAGTGTTTGTTGGGGCAAAGAGTGCTTGACCTGGTCCGTGGGCCAGATGTGGGTCACATGTGAGAGTCTTCTCGAACCTGCCCAGTTAGGCATCCGGAGGGGGAAGAGTTCCAGCAGAATACAAGAGTGCAAGGTGCACTGAGAAAAGAGTTGTGAGCAACCAGCGAGAGAGGACGCTTTCACTCAGCTAAGGGAACCGCAGAGGGGACGCTTAGCAATTAAATATTATCAAGCTGCAGCCTGTCTGCCCCCTCCCCTTGCACTTCTGATCCGTTTAAGTTGCTCTCCTTTATTTTCCTGGCATGCATCTTCTCACATACCACCTGAGGTACATATTAATTACTGTTTATTGTCTAGACCATAAGCTCCATAAAGGCAGGGATATTTGTATATGTTGTTGAATGATGTTTCCCAGTCAGCAGAATAATACTTGAGTCATGATAGGTACTAAAGAAATGTCTGTTGAATTTGAATATGAATTGAATTGGGAATCTCCAACAACCCAGGAAAATAAACAGTAAACACCTCCCGTGCCCGGAGAGCCCAAGGGTGAGAGCGTAGTGATCTAACACACCAGTCAAGTCCAACATTTCCTGCTATTACCTCCCCTTTCTGTTCACCGCCTGACACTGACCTACAGTTCTCAGAGGCCAGAGGTACCCTAGTCAGTAGGCAGCTAGGACTAAAAAAACAAAAAGGGTTAACAGAGAAGAAACTAATCTCTTTTTGCATACTAGTAGCCTGCTCAAGGAACACCAGAACAGGAAGGGAGTGAAGCTTTAATTGTAAATAAAATACAGTTTTACACAGGACTGAACATATTTTTTTAAATGTTTGGAAACTAGAAATAACTGATTACCTACAGTTGACCTAAAAATTCACCGAGGCTGCAAAATATTTCATCCAAATGTATTGAGGGTTTTAAATGGGTAAATTTCTGATTATATTCCACAGATTCTTATTTTACAGACCAGATATATTGGCAAGTTAAAGCGCTCATTTTCTCTTCTCACTTTATAGCATGTTCCCTCCTGTCAGAATTCTGCCCATCCTTTAGATGGGCATGTTTGGGACTGTTTCTTCTCCAACATCATAGGCAATTCAAGTTCAGAGTCTGTATCCCATGGCCCTCATTTTCTAGCATGTAATAAACTGCATAACACATATTAAGCACTTAATAAATGTTTGATGAGTGAGTGAATGAATAAACAAAGGACTTCTTGAGCTCAGAAAACCTTAGGAGCAGCAGAAAGGACAAATTGTTTATTCTGAAGCGTGTGAAAGTTAAAATTAGGTAGGTAAAATGGGTAGGTACATGTTCGTTTATTGAATACCCAGTAAAGGTCCAATCAGTTTTTGTTGAGTGAATGAATGAATGCTAACATAAATGAATGTGTGGGAAAAAATGGCTACAGATATATAGGCAAGGGAAAAAGGTAAAACACAATTTTGTTGGTATGTTTATTCATCTATGTTCATGCTAATAGAATGGATCTGTACATTTGTCTGTGATTTTTTTTTTTTCAGGTGATCCTTGTCTTTGTCCTAAGCATTGGGTCTCTTATAATCTATTTCATCAACTCCACTGAGTGAGTAAAATCCCCAGTCAATCTTGTCTGCTCATATCAGTAGCTTACCAGCTAATTTGGAATATTCTGTCAGGAATAATGCTTAATATACTTTCACGTAAACTCACACACGCAAGCTCATAACAAAAGGATAAGTGTTTAGTTTCCCCTAGGAAGTACTAAACCCAGCTCCACAAACAAATGAAAAAATGCATGAATTTCTCCTGTATCCTGTCATTCTGCACTGCTAGGAGCTGGGGTGCTGTGCATATGTCTATTCTAGTTTCTGGGACTACAAGCTTCCAGCTGTTGTCTCCTCCTTTGGACCGTTTATGTGGGTCTTACGTGCCTTTGGATTCCTTAGGTGTTAAAGCAGAAGTTCTGTAGTCATTTCAGGGTTTCTCATAGGTTCTAGACAAGTTTGGATGGTCTGAGGAAAGAAAATGCTAGACCTCACCGGGGATGTAGGAGCAAACTATCCTCTGTTCTTCTCTGAAGGCATTCCCTTCTCCTGTGCCAAAGTTAGGACAGCTTCTTGGACATAACCCAACCTAATCTGAACTCCATGCTGATCCTCTGGGAATTTTATTGGATTTCCAGCTAAAGTAAAACTGGGATTACAGGGCCACACAAGTCAGGCAACTTTAGAGATCCTACAGAAACTAGAAGTCTTCATTTTGTGGATTCCTTACTGACATTTTAGGAACATTTCCTTGGAATTTGCTTCAAATCAGTTCATTGGACACACAGTAGCTCTCTATCAGAAGTATACTGAAGCCAAAATTTCCTGGCTGGGTAAGATGGTCTTGCACCAAAAAGAGCCACATAACCTCTGTGCCTCTGAATCCCATTGATAAAATGAAAATGGAACCAATAAACTCTGAAGAGAAGAGCAGGTAATTCTTCTGTTACTTTCAGCTACATTCACGGCCCAGTGGTTTTGTTCATGCATACCTCTACTCCCAAGAGAAAAGTAATTTCCTTGAGATGTGCACATAAGTGTCTGGGTTGGCCATTCATAGTAAATAAATAGAAAATTGCCCACCCGTTCTCTTTATTTGGTCCTCTGTAGCCACAGCTTTTAAAATGTCCACCTTTATAAGCTGTCTTTGTTTCTTTTCCAGCCCTTTTGGAAGCTGTTCTTCATACCAAGACAAAACCATCCCGATTGATTTGACTTTCAATGCTTTCTTTAGTTTCTATTTTGGATTGAGAGTAAGTACCTATTGAACATGGGAGTAAACAGGGGAATACAACCGGCACACTGTAAAGAGATGTGTGTTACACAAAGAGATGCCTTCCTTAGACAATCTGCCTATGCTTTCAGGCTCTAAAGCCAGAGGGTCTGGGCCCTCAATTGTCAAATGTATAACGAGACCCCCAAACTCTCTCCTGCACTTGAAACTGTAAACCAGGTCAACAATTTTAACACAAATGAAAAGGATTCCTTGTTAAGATATCGTCACCCTATCACCCTGTCCTTCTTATTGGCTTCCCACTTGCCACTCAGAAGAGTGACTGGTAATCACAAGAGAGCAGAACCTGAGTAACAAGCCTCTGAAAATGTCATCGGCTCCACTGATGGCATATGTGCCATATAAATCTATAAAATACTCTTGTGTCTTTAATTTTGTTGCATTCATGTATTCAATAGTTCTCTCATTCCACAAGCACTTTTTGAGGGCCCACCCTAGGTCTAGATTCTAGATTTATCTATCTCATGTTTGTGAGATAGATATATACACACACACATACACACACACACATATATATACACACACACATACACACACAGGCACATACAGACATGTACACACACACGCACACACACATACCCATATATACACACAGACACACACATACACACACATACACACACACAAATATATACACACATATACACCCATATATATGCAGACATATACACACACATATACACAGATACACACACATACACACACATGCACATATATATACACATATACAAATATATACACACACATATATACACTTACATATGTACCCATATACACATACGTATACACACATACGCACACACATATACACACGCACACATATATGCACACACATACACAAATGTATATATACACACACATATATATACACATGTATACACATATATATACACACGTACACACACAAACATACACAGAGGTATATATACACACATGTAAGTGTATATGTAATATGTATGTGCGTATGAAAGGTATGGTATGTATGTATTTCTGTGACCTTCCTTCAAACTTACTTCAACCACATTGGCCATCACAGTCTTATTTTTACAGCAGCCCCTCCCTTCTGGAAGCGCCTGCTTTCTTATTCCAAATAGGGAAGCTCATAAACACAAGCCTTGGCCAACCAAGCTTCTAGACCTCTTCCATTGAAGACCATCCTAAATCTCGTATCTTCATTGCTCACAAATAGGGGGTTTTACCTATATAATTATATATATATCAGGAAGCTCTAGGAGCAGTAGGAAGGTCAAAGTGATTATTCTGAAGTAGGAGAGTTAAGATCTGGTAAGTAAGGTGGATTCACGTTCATTCATTGAATACCCCCTAAAGTACAATCTCTTTATCTATATGAATATATAGGTGTGTGTGTGTGTGTGTGTGTGTGTGTATATATATATATATTTATTTATTTATTTTTATATAGATATATATATTTATATATATATAAATGTGTATTTACTTACATAGCTATATAAATATACATGGGTGTATGTATGTATACATTGTATGTATGTAATGGAATGCGGTCAGAGCTTCAGTTGGTGGGTGAAGTGTGCCTGGATAAAGCCGCTCTTGGGTTCACTGTAACTTTTGAGGGTAACAGTTTGGGGGCCTCTGGTTTCATTTTGTAGCTTTTGGCAGCTGATGACAAGGTCAAGTTCTGGTTGGAGATGAATTCGATTGTAGACATCTTTACCATTCCGCCAACCTTCATTTCTTATTATTTGAAGAGTAATTGGCTAGGTAGGTGAGTTGTGGGAATCAGAAGCAATCTCAGGAAAAACCCCTCAACATGCATCTGTAAGTATCCTTTCATTTTCCTTTAAAGCCTAAATGGCATTTTAAAAAAATTCCTCCCCATGATTGTATGGTTTTGTAATACATTTTCAGAACCCATTCTTTTTTTTACCCCAGTCCCTGGCGATGGGCCTGATGCCAGTAGGTGTCCGGGGTTGTTTATTGTTTATGGATTATCCGCACCTGAGGGCAGGGCCCCAACATCCTAGCCCCCTGTGGCGCCTTTGTGCTGAGATCCCACATGACTGGGAGAAGTGAAAAGCCTCCCGTGGTCTTTAAAAAGTGTAAATCATCATATCCAGACATGAGGTGACCTGTTAGAGATTTTTTTAATTAGTTACTTTGTCTTTAAGGTGGATGTATTTGCCAGTACGTGGGCATTCTGTGGCTTTTGTCAGTTTTTATGTAGTCTTATACTATTATTTATTATCTACAAAATATTTTTTACTAGTGTTACTATCAAACTACATAAAGGCAAACAACATGCAAACCCTGGGGAGCGTATCACAGAGACTCTATAGTCAGGAGTTAAAGTGGTTTATGGATCACTTGCTCTCCATTCTAAAGAAGAGTTAAATAGAGTAAAACGTGAGTTGTGCTTATTGCATACTTTGTAATAATGATAATACTCAGCAACCCTTCGAGGTAGGTATCATTACAATTCCCATTTTACAGATGAGGAACTGGAGAAGCTAAGGGCGTTGCTTTAGATTACGACAGCCATTAAGTGAACCAGAATTTGAACCAGTGCTCAGGTCTTAAACTGATGACATTGTAAGATACTATATTTGAGCATTTCAGGGAAAGAAAGAACGTGAGCAGTCCCAGGTGTGGTATAATTCAGACTGCTCCCTCTGTGACCCTCATCTTTCGTCAGCTTTCTTTCTTTGATTGCTTTGTAGGTTTAAGGTTCTTAAGAGCATTGCGGCTGCTGGAACTCCCTCAAATCTTGCAAATTCTGAGAGCCATCAGGACCAGGTAAATGCCAGCCCTGCCTCAAGTACTACTTACTCACTCATTCGGATTAGGAAATTCAAATGTTAACTGAACCTTCAACTCAGCTCATTTCCCATCAGAAACTTCAGTGCAGAAGTCACAGAATCCCTTACTTTCCAAGATACCATTCGCTTACTTTTCTCTCACTGCGTTAACCTCACACACAGGCTGGAAAGTTTGCAATCATCTTGAAGAGTTTGTTTCTTCTCTGTTTCTTGGACCTACAATGTGTCAGTCCATTCAGGTTTTAATTCTCCCCCCCCCACCGAAAAAAAAATTTTTTTAGTCAAAGCAATTCAGACAAAATAGACTTTATAAAGACTGTTACAAGAGATAAGGAAGGATACAACATAATGACCAAGGGATCAGTCCAAGAAGAAGATATAACAATTGTAAATATTTGTGCACCCAACATAGGTGCACCTCAATACATAAGGCAAATGCTAACGGCCATAAAAGGGGAAATAGACAGTAACACAATAATAGTGGGGGACAGATCGTCCTGACAGAGAATAAGGAAACGCAAGCCTTAAATGACACATTAGGCCAGATAGACTTGATTGATATTTACAGGACATTCCATCTGAAAGCAGCAGATTACACTTTCTCAAGTGCACACAGAACGTTCTCCAGGATAGATCACATCTTGGGTTGCAAATCAAGCCTCGGTGAATATAAGATAATTCAAATCCTATCAAGCATCTTTTCTGACCACAACACTATGAGATTAGAAATCAATTATAGGAAAAAAAAACTGTAAAAAACAAACACATGAAGGCTAAACAGTATGTTACTAAATAATCAATGGATCACTGAAGAAATCAGACACTTTGATTCTATACATTCGTTGTCGTGAATCGATCCTCTGCTGTCTAGGAATGTAAGACAATTCCTCCAAGCCTGAGAGCTGCCCAGCAGCAGCAGTGAGCTCTTGCTTACAGAAATAGAGCTACCTAAATATCTCCAAAAAAATAAAATTACAGTTAAAAAAAAATCCAAACTACCTTTAAGCAGAAATCCTGTTAAAGTTTTAGGCAATTTGGTCTAACGTTAGCCACTCACAATCTCCATGCCTCTGAAGTCTCACTAGAAGCATCAAATAGTACCGGCCAGGTGGGTCTCACTGCTAAGGGTTGATGCTTTATGGAGCATTTGCGATCGGAAAGGGCTGTTCTTGTGTGGTCAGTAGCCTTGCTGAGAACCACAGAGATTTCAGATAAACTCTAGGGCTTTCCTTAGGAGACAGGAGCTTGTTTGATCCTCTTCATTCAAAGATCCCGGTGTGAGTTTAGCAATGTGGAACTACATTTCTGTGACCTACTCAGAATTTCATTTTGCAAGCCCACTCTCTGGATCCTTGGGACACTGCCTTTTTTCAATATAATATTAGGCTAGTGGAGCTCATCAGAACCTAAGCTTTTTGAACACGTGTGTGTGACGGGGTGTGCCTGAGACTTGTGCATCTCCGATTTTAATATGGATACGAAGCAAGCAGGGGATCCTGTAACCATGCAGATCAGTAGGTCGCGGCAGGTCGTGGGATGCTGCATTTCCAGTATGCTCCCAGGGAAGTGTAGCATTGTTCCTGGTCCGTATTCCCACACTTTGAGGAGCGAGAGTTTAGAGGATGAGGTATTTGTGTTGTTTGGGAACCTGTCAGAACCCAGCAGCTCTTTGTCTTTCTTCCCCTAGCAATTCAGTGAAGTTTTCCAAGCTGTTATCCATCGTTCTGAGTACCTTGTTCACTGCTGCAGGATTCATTCACCTGGTGAGCATCTCATCCAACTCCTCGATGTTGGGAGTGAGCATGAACGTCTTTTATTTGAAAAATGCAGGCGAACCTTCGGAGCTCCTGTCTCCATCACTATAATCAGTGTGAGGTTTATCTTTTCACCTCCTTTGGATGGGTTTTCTCCACCCCATACTTCTCACAGATACGTATCTTCTACACTCACGGTATCGATGTTCCTTCTTCCAACTTTCAAAACCTGCTCTTAGGAAAGGGTTTAATAAGTTTACTCTTCTAAGGTATAAGCAATAGGTAAAGTTTTTGTTTTGTTTTGTTTTGTTTTTTCTGCGGTACGCAGGCCTCTCACCGTTGTGGCCTCTCCCGTTGCGGAGCACAGGCTCCGGACATGCAGGCTCAGCAGCCATGGCTCACGGGCCCAGCCGCTCTGCGGCATGTGGGATCTTCCCGGACCGGGGCACGAACCCGTGTCCCCTGCATCGGCAGGCGGACTCTCAACCACTGCATCACCAGGGAAGCCCTAAAGTTTATTACTGTATCATCATAGGGGTTCCAGCAACTTGAAAAAGAATAAAGGGTCAGAGAAATGAAGCCAGTGCGAGAATTTTGTACTTACAAAAGCTGGAGAGTTGGGTTAGGAAGCAGTTGCTGAGTTGCAAAAGGGAGTTTGGGGACTTTCTTGGTTCTCCTGGAATCAATCTGTATACATAGCTGCCTCCTTCGCCTACAAGAAAGGTTAGTTCTCGTGCCATATAATCAGCAACATAATAAATGGACTTCAACAATAGGAAAGAAACTCCTGGACTTTATTGCTCCAGGAAAGTTGAAGAGAAATCATTAGAAAATGTAGAAATTGAAGTGGCATGTTAAAAGCCTGCAAAGGCCTTTGAGAAAAGCAAAACCGAACAAAAAAATAGAGCAGAAGTCTTTTCCACTTGAGCCCTTCTCTCAAAATTAATTTAAAAATCACAAGGAAAAGGAAAAAAAAAAGTTAAAGAAAGAAACTTAACCATGTTCAGTTCATCAAGAAAACTGTCAAACACCAAATTTGTTTGGTGTTTCAAGAAACAGATACAAACTACTATGCATAAAATAGGTAAGCAACAAGGATTTACTTTATAGCACAGGGAATTATATTCAGTATCTTATAATAACCTATAATGGAAAATAATCAGGAAAAATTACTGAATCACTATGCTGTACACCTGAAACTAACACAATATTGTAAATCAACTATACTTCAATTAAAAAAAAGAAAGAAATCTGAAACCAGCCACATCCTTCCTCATCATGCAAGCAGGAGACAGATTTTCTGGAGAAGAAACATCACTGCAGTAAAGGTAGATCCCTGCATCTGGAGGTCTAGCCCAAGGGGCATGGGTCTACACTGGGAGAAGCAGTCACCAGTGTTCCCGTAGAGACCTGTTGGCCATCACACAACGGTAGGCAAGAGGATGCTAAAGGAGAAACCGTGGTAACAGGTTTTGGGGGGATTTTTTTCCTTTAATAGAGGTTCCAATGAGGGGCCCTCAGGCTGAATGGGGCCTACAGGCATATTTTATTGGACCTAAGATGTTTGTATTATCTGTTTGCTATTTTCGTATTGGTTGATAAGTTTTTTCAGAGAGCTCATATTAAAAAACCTGGATTTCTGGATTCTTTGCAAAAACACAAGATTCTGGCAACCCACTCTCCCAAGGCCACCAACAGCCCTAGCTGAAGAGTAGCTGCTCCCTGTAAATCTCACAGGCTTCTGGTTTGAACAGGGCCTCAGGCCCTTCTAAGCACGTGAACATGTGCTCCTATGGGACGTCCAGTCACCCTGGGGAGGAGACCTCCAGTGAGGATGCGTGCAGAGAAAGAGGGAGAAGCCACCTGATGGTTTTGGACTCAGGGCCATCTACTGTGGGTCACACCAACATCTGAAATGTGAAAAACCTAGAAAAGCTGCAACCCAGAGCAAAAAATTAGTAGATTTTGTTCAGAGGATATTTGAAGTGACAAACCGAAATAAAAGCTATGATTGTCCCAACGGTCCCAAGTCATTCCTTCCCGTACTTACACCGTCCTTCAGCTAAAAGTTGATACCGGGCTTCCCTGGTGGCGCAGTGGTTGAGAGTCCGCCTGCCAGTGCAGGGGACACGGATTCATGCCCTGGTCTGGGAAGATCCCACATGCCGCGGAGCGGCTGGGCCCGTGAGCCATGGCCGCTGAGCCTGCGCGTCTGGAGCCTGTGCTCCGCAATGGGAGAGGCCACAACAGTGAGAGGTCTGCGTACCGCAAAAAAAAAAAGAGTTGATACCATTGGAGGGTGAGTGTCCACCAGAAAGGAATCAACATGGTGCCTTTGCTAAAATTCTGCCCAAAACAGGGAGCGTGTTGGAAAGCAGAGACATCAGCATAACAATTACATCACATAAAGGCTGTCAGAGCTACAATAACAAGATAATTTGCCCAAGGGAACAAAAGAAATGTTAAGGAAAAGCCTTCCTTATACAAGGCTTTAAAAAACTGAAAATGATACTTCAAACAAAATACTTAAGGTTTTAAATAAAAGATTAGTAAACCGTAGCAGGAGTTGGTAAACGGCCCAAAGATACTAGAGAAAAAGAAGAAAAACGTTTTACAGAGCCAAAAACCACATTAGAGGGGACACAAATGTACTAAGTGTGACAGAAATATGCTCAGAAACATGGCGGACGGGATTGAGGCAAAAACATGCCATGGAACAGGACAAAGATACTTAAATGATATGGAGAAAAAACATGAAAGATGGGTCATGTTGATTTAACATACTGTAAAATTCATGCTCCTGAAGAAGGGGACACAAATATGGTATCAGAAAAATGTTTGAATATAAAGTATTGAATCTGTAGTTTAGAGGGTATACAGTATCCCGGGAGAAATAACCCTAAATGAGTCCAACCATAGTTTGGAACAATTACCAACCTTTAAGGGTAAGGAGAGCATCTAAGCAGAACAAAGAAAGGTCTATATTAGGGGGGAAATGAAACTAGCCTCAGATATCTTGCCAACATCAGTCAGTGCAGGAAGGTGACAGAGCAGTGTCTGCCAAGGTTGTGTACAAGTGTAGCCCATCCGTCATTTTAAGCACATGGAAGAGAGAAAAGCATCATGCATCCCTTTTAAAAATGACCTTGATAAAATCCAGCCGCATAGGAGACGAGTCAAAACCAAGACCTCAAGAATGAGGAAACCATGATAAAAAGGAGTGAAGGTGATTACTGACTGAATTGAAAATAGAACAAAGACACGACCAAGGGAATTGTGGGTACAGACTAGAACACACATGTACCATGTAAAAATAATAAAACCAATACAAATAATGGAGAGATAGGCAGGGATGGGAGAGTGTCCTCACGTCCTCCGCCTCCGTAGCACAGCTTACCTAAGGTTGAAACGTAAGGTTTAAAAGTGTAAAGTTTCAGTTTTGAAATGTGACATTAAAAATAGGTAACAATTCAATATATTCACATTGGCCCATAATCCTTAATCTTTAAGTTATTTCCCATCTGGGGCTGAGGGTCGATGCTAACATGGTCCAGGGCAAGAGCAGCGTGGCCAGGTAGACCAGCAGGAGTGACAGATCTTCGGAGTGGGGAGGGGTTTGAAGCACTAAAGCAGTACTTCCAAAGAGGGTGAGTTAAATGGGAAAGGGTTATTTACTGTGAAGGAGATTTCTAGGTTGAAATAAGTTTAGTTTCAGTTTGTAAAACATGTTGTACAAGGGTATGATGGAAGCTCTGTGCTAAGATGTTTACAAGACACTATGGGGTTTTAGCTTAAAGCAAACTGTCCCAAGCAACACTTCAACTCCTGGGAAAAAAAATATATATACACACATATGTATATACATATATATTATAGTATATATATATATCATATATATGATTTTTAAAATTGAAGTATAGTTGCTGTACAGTATTATAGGTTACAGTGTACAATATCGTGATTCACAATTTTTAAAGGTTACACTCCATTTATAGTTATTATAAAATATTGGCTGTATTCCCCGTGTTGTACAGTATATCCTTGTAGCTTATGTTATACCTAATAGTTTGTACGTCTTACTCCCCTACCCCTATATTGCCCCTCCCCGCTTCCCTCTCGCCACTGGTAACCACTAGCTTGTTCTCTATATCTGTGAATCTGTTCATTCTTTGTTATATTCATTAGTTTGTTGTATTTTTCAGATTCCACATATGGTATCATTCAGTATTTATCTTTCTCTGTCTGACTTATTTCACTTAGCATAATACCGTCTGAGTCCATCCATGTTGCTGCAAATGGCAGAATGTCATTCTTTTTCATGGCTGAGTAGTATTTCATTGTATATGTATATACCACATCTTTTTCCATTCATCTGTTGTTGCATACTTAGGTTGCTTCCCTATCTTGGCAATTGTAAATAATGCTGCTATGAACATTGGGTTGCATGTATCTTTTTGAATTAGTGTTTTTAGTTTTGTTTTTTTTTTTCCAGATATATACCCAGGAGTGGAATTGCTGGGTCATATAGTTGTTCTATTTTTAATTTTTTTGAGGAACCTCCATACTGTTTTCTACAGTGGCAGCACCAATTTACATTCTCACCAACAGTGTAGGAGGATTCCATTTTCTCCACATCCTCACCAACACTTGTCATTTGTGTTCTTTTTGATGATGGCTGTTCTGACAGGTGTGAGATGACATCTCATTGTGGTTAGGATTTGCATTTGATTTGCAACATGATTAATGATGTTGAGCATCTTTTAATGTGCCTGTTGGCCATCTGCATATCCTCTTTGGAAAAATGTCTATTCGGGTCTTTGGCCCATTTTTTAATTGTTTTTGTTTGTTTGTTTGTTTGATGTTGAGTTGTAGGAACTGTTTATATATTTTGGATATTGACCCCTTATCGGTCATATCATTTGCAAATATTTTCTCCCATTCAGCAAGTTGTCTTTTCATTTTGTAGATGGTCTCCTTCACTGCGCAAAAGCTTTTAAGTTTAATTAGGTCCCATTTGTTTATTTTTATTTCCTTTGCTTTAGGAGACAGATCCAAAAAGCTATTGCTTCGATTTATGTCAAAGAGTGTTCTGCCTGTGTTTTCCTCTAGGAGTTTTATCTGTGTGATTTACACTTGGTTTTCTTACAGTACAGCAGTCTTAGAAAGCAGTAAAG
Source organism: Monodon monoceros (assembly GCF_005190385.1). Taxonomy (NCBI): domain Eukaryota; kingdom Metazoa; phylum Chordata; class Mammalia; order Artiodactyla; family Monodontidae; genus Monodon; species Monodon monoceros. The sequence goes on along the minus strand of NW_021703773.1, from coordinate 6,687,581 downwards.
GCTCCAGCTCCGTGGAAGCTGATGAGCAGACTTTGCAACCAAATCTACTACCAGCCCTGAGAGTTAAGCATAGACGTGCAATCTCCTTATCTGGGAGTGGAGTATTAGAGGAGCCCACACTCTTAACCTACTCATCCAACTTAAGAAGGAGGCAGCAGTTGGCACACCACTTTAAAAAAGTGATCGGATACCTAAGCAAAGTACATTATTTCTAGTTTTCATTCTGGTTCTTAGCAACAAAACAAAAAACCTACTTTCCCCAGCCATCTCTAGCATTTTACCGTCTCTCGTGGAAAAATGGAAATGGAAAACATCTAGGAAATAAGTATTATTTTGGGAAAAATATCTAAAAACAGAAACATAAGGGAAATTTTGTATATATTCTATGTAATTAATGTTTGTTATATATCATAACAAATGATATATATGTATAAATTTATATATATATTCTATAAAGTGTAATGCCATTGCCTAAGTTACTATTTTTGTGTAAGGTAAAAAAAAAAAAATCGGATAAACCTAGGTTTCTTAAAATGTGAAGACTTAGAGGGAAAATCAGAGGAAGATTTTTCCAGAGTTTGTCTTTTTTTTTAATTGAAGTATAGTTTATGTACAATATTATATGTTACAGGTGTACAATATAGTGAGTCACAATTTTTAAAGGTTAGACAGTTACTATAAAATATAGGCTACATTTCCCATATTGTACAGTATATCCTTGTAGCTTATTTCAGAGTTTCCTTTTTATCACTGAAAAGATTTTTGCAGGGAGGGAGGAAAGTAATCTGGAAAACTTGTTTGCTCTTCCTGAGACTCCAGCGTTCATGCGCTTAAGCTCACTGAGATGAAGTGCCCATTTAAGTGCTGCTTCCCTTCATGATGATCCTGATGTGGTGTAAGATGAGGGTGAATAATAATTGCTCAGTCTGACAGCCTCTGAATCCCGTGGCTCCAGGATGGGAGGATGTGCCCACAGGAAAAGAGATGTTGTCTGCCATTCCCCCCATTGAGCATCTCCATTGTGGGCTCAAGCTACACACCCCTCAGATTTGAGCAGTAATCACCATGAAGGGAAACAAGACTTCACAGTTACTACCCACAATTTGCAGACCCTTCACAGAGACCTGGGAATCATTTACTCTTTCATTTGGATTGAATTAAATGAAACAAATCGAAAGTTGTGCTTATTCTTTATAAACTTTTCCTTGGATTCAATTCAGAGACCTTTCCTGAGTCCTCTCTCTTTGGACAGGTGGAAAATTCTGGTGATCCCTGGCTCAAAGGTAGAAATTCACAGAATATTTCATATTTTGAGTCCATTTACCTGGTCATGGCAACGACGTCGACTGTCGGCTTTGGAGATGTGGTAGCCAAGACATCCCTAGGACGGACCTTCATCATGTTCTTCACCCTGGGGAGTTTGGTGAAGAATATTTTTATATCTTTTGAATATAGCTACATAAACCAAAAACATTTGGTTAATGGTGAGAAACAAAGTGATATAGGTTTGAGAGTGAATGTTGGATTATTCAGAGCGGGTAACAAATGAAAATGAAGAGATATGTGTGAATCCCATATTTTCCAAACTGCATCCCCTGGAGCACATGATGTAATTGTTCGATTGCCAGGGATGGGGTGGTAGACAAAGGAGAGCAGACGTTCCTAATTAGCCTCTGCATTGATTTGAGCAACCGCATCTTCCTTCATCTTTTGCCCATCGGATTATAGTCTTTCTTCCAAAGAGGAAGGGGATTTGAGATTTGATCTGCAGGAAGTTGTGTTCTTTCCAGCCCAAATGAGTAAACTCTCTCTAAACCAGCATTTTACTACAGATAAGTGAACATCTGTGCTTGGTTCATGAGTGTGTCAAGGACAAAGTAAGCCTCCTTTTCTTTTAGTGACTTTAATGGCAATTCCTTAATAACCATCGCCGAGTTCTCCACTCTACCTTTCTGATATCCCCCTGTCCACATCATTTTTACATCCCCTCATTTCTGTCATTTTCCTTTCACCCTACTCTGTCCCATATGCTTTATTTTTTCCCCAAGCCCCAAATAGTATCAAGTGAAAGCGTCAGAAGGGCAGTTAGAAGTGATGACAGGAAAAAATGGGTGGGGAGGTTGCCTTACTGCTTGTCTTTGCTTTCATCTTTTTGAAGGATGAAAAGCATTTTATTAAATTTTAACCAAATCCAAAGGCTGAAGTAAGGAAGAAAATTGGTCTCCCTTTAAAAGCACAGTTCCCAGTCATGCCCTTCTTAGAAGAGAGAAAGTTTTACGTACCTGCTTTCTCCTTTGTAATCTTGGAATTTTGGAGTATCCTTGGAAGTAGTGAGACCTCAGGTTTTATTTGCTGATCATTTTAGGTTCTGTTTGCCAACTACGTTCCTGAAATGGTGGAACTTTTTGGTAACAAGAGGAAATACACCAGTTCCTATGAAGTGGTCAAAGGAAAGAAGTAAGTAGCTTTCAAGTATAATTTCTACAGTTTGAGGGATTCTACTAAGTCACTCTCCCTTTCGAAACACTATTGCCTGGCCTAGGTGGATATGTTGGCAAGGTCCTCATTCACTAAAGAGGGCCACGCTGGAATAAATACCATGAGAAGATATTTGCTACTTGATACACACTACCATCTAGATGCTCATAAGAGGATTAAATAAACTAATGACAGATATGTTGTCATTCGGTGTCACATGCTGATTGTGCCAATATTTGTACATTCCTTATCTCAGACTGTTCTCTTATATCCATTACTGATTGTCTTACTCATTTTAACCATGTGGTTGACTCATGGCTAACTTTACATAATGGATCCAATTAAAGTCACAGTTCGAATTTAAAATAATTCAATTCAGTTGTCTTAGCCCAAACTCCCCTAAAGCTCATCCATGGGAAGAGGTTTGCTAGAGTGAGGAGGGGTTTCAGCCTGTCCTCCAGTCCTTCACAGATCACCTGTTTTGTCCACGCCACAGCTGTTTGTTCCCAGGAGCGAAGTGGATTTGGAGTTGTTTTTACTCTACTTCTCTGTGGATGTATGTTACCTCCATTGCCATTATGATTTTTCATACCTAAGAAGAAGATAAGGAATTGGAAATCCCAAATTCAAAGCGATTCTTTTTTATTTAGTCTTTTACCTGCTGTAGAGGAAAGAGGCGCAGTGGAGATAAACTCCTTTGGAGTGATGTCTTAACACAGTTGGATAAAAACCAACATTGATCCAGGAGTATGAAGAGGAAGGTAACAAAATGAAATGAATGAAAAACAAATATTGAAAACAATGAAATAAGCTAGATAAGCCAAAGTCTAACCCAGTTCATCTCACACATGCTAAATAGGCCAATAAGGTCTGGAAAATATAAGTTTAACTTAGGCTAAAATTACGCTTTCAGTTTTCTTACATGACTAATGGGAGGAAAACAGCTTCTTTATGTATATGAAGCCTAAGGAAATTGACGGCTATTTTTCACCATAGAAGTTACATGCATAGATTTGTGGACCTGTGCTAGATGTCTCTCCATTGGACTCGCTTTTTTTGTGAGTACTAGATAATTTTAGATGCAGAAGATAAACCAAAATAACCTAATTCTGGTGCTGCCTCAGCCATAGTATTTGACTATGGGAAAACCAGTGAGCCATTCCGAGCTCAGTCGTTCCTCACTGAAAAAAGATGACACCAGCCCATCAGGAGTCAAGTGGCAAATCAAGTGAAATTAACACACGTGCAACTCCATTATAAATTATAAATAACCGAGAAAAATCTAGCAGTTACGATAGTTATCCTTAAATGCCTGAAAAGCTATGTGTAATTCAAATGTGTGGAATCATTCCCTACAGAAATCTTATGCTCCTTTTGTATACTGGAGATGCAGTCCTTGGTGTTTCTAAGTTTAAAATCTAGGTGGAACTTTTTTTTCTTAACATCTTTATGGGAGTATAATTGCTTTACAATGTTGTGTTAGTTTCTGCTGTATAACAAAGTGAATCAGCTATATGCATACATATATCCCTATATCCCCTCTCTCTTGTGTCTGCCTCCCAGCCTCCTTATCCCACCCCTCTAGGTCGTTGCAAAGCACCGAGCTGATCTCCCTGTGCTATGCAGCTGCTTCCCACTAGCTAGCTATTTTACATTTGGTAGTGCATATATGTCCATGCCACTCTCTCACTTCGTCCCAGCTTCCCCTTCCCCCTCCCCGTGTCCTCAAATCCATTCTCTATGTCTGTGTCTTTATTCCTGTCTTGCCCCTAGGTTCTCCATGACCCTTTTTTTTTTTTTAGATTCCATATATATGTGTTAGCATATAGTATTTGTTTTTCTCTTTCTGACTTACACACTTCCTAACACCATACACAAAAGTAAACTCAAAATGGATTAAAGACCTAAATGTAAGGCCAGACAGTATAAAACTCTTAGAGGAAAACATAGGCAGAACACTCTATGACATAAATCACAGCAAGATCTCATAGCATAGATCTCACAGCAAGATCCCTTTTGACCCACCTCCTAGAGAAATGGAAATAAAAACAAAAATAAACAAATGGGACCTAATGAAACTGAAAAGCTTTTGCATAGCAAAGGAAACCATAAATAAGACGAAAAGACAACCCTCAGAATGGGAGAAAATATTTGCAAACGAAGCAACTGACAAAGGAGTAATCTCCAAAATATACAAGCAGCTCAATATCAAAAACACAAACAACCCAATCCGAAAGTGGGCAGAAGACCTAAATAGACATTTCTCCAAAGACGATACAGATGGCCAACAAGCACGTGAAAAAATGCTCAGCATCACTAATCATTAGAGAAATGCAAATCAAAACTACAATGAGGTATCAAATACCAACTTTTATTTCAAACTAAGTTTAAGCTAATTGTCCATCTCTAAATCTAGACAGGAAAATACTTCTGTTCCTGGGATGAACCACCTCCCATGTTTTCACTTTCTAGGTTCATTGTGGTCTGTGGAAACATCACTGTGGACAGTGTGACGGCTTTCCTGAGGAATTTTCTCCGCCATAAGGCAGGGGAGATCAATACTGAGATTGTTTTCCTGGGAGAGTAAGTGTATCTGTATGACCTGTGGGCAGGGAATACTTGAAATACGTGTGAATATTTGTAATGGAAGAAAATTGCCCTTGCGGTATTAATTTTTAAAATTCGGAAATAATAGTAAGCAATAAGTAAGGAAAAAGCAGTTCATGACCAGAGTTAACCTCTGAAAATATATCTTGCCAGGTGTTTTTCCCAGTGAAACACTGGGAAATGCCTATTTAATACAAAAAGAGTTTTAAGTAGGCAGCATGGTTTCTAACTGTTCTGTTTTACAATTTTGGTTCCTAATGAGATTGAGCAATTTTTGTGTGTTTTGATGGTTTGTGGGTTTTTTGAAATGGCTCTTCATTTCTTTTATCCTCTTTTCTATGAGGAGGGTCCTCTGTTACTTTGCTGCCTTTTAAGCCTCATTATATTTTTATATTAGCTGCTTTGTGTCATATGTTGTAAATATTTTTTCCTCTCCCTTTGCTTTTTAATGTTTATGCATGCTTTTGTTGTAAATCGAATACAGAAGCGTCTGGTTTACATGAACTCTAATCCATCAACTCTTTCCTTTTGGCTTTCTGCTTTTCTGACATGCTTAGACCCCTCTGTCCTAGAATTAAGTAACTATCTCTCTAGCATTTTTAGTTTTTCATATTGAAGTGTTTTATATTTAAGCTCTCTGGAATTGACTTTGTGTAATGTGTAGGGAACTAACTTCTTTATTTTTTTCCAAATGGTCTATCCATTATCCAGACATCGCTCACTAAATAAGTCACCCAGATATGAAGTGACATTTTGATTTTATCCAGGATTGCCTATCAGATCACCTCGGCCTTCACGCATTTCATAGTTGAACACTGTACCCTCTTTACATCTGACACCTTCAACCCACCGTTACCTTGGGCTCTCAGGTGTGAGATAACCAGTAAGCATTTTGAATTTCTTTATGGTGCTGTTGACAGACAGCCAAGAGTTCTGCTTCAGGATCATTGTCATGCCTGTCTTTTCAATAATTTGTGTATGACTTGAATCCTTACTTAAAAAATAGTAAACAAACAAAAAAAAAACCCAAAGTGCTAAAACCAGTGATAAGAGGCTAATAATTGTAACCCAGCTGAGACAAAGAGGAAGTCATTAAATGTGTGGAAAGTAACTTCTTTTATCTGCTGATGTATTTTCATAGACTGATGTAGGTTATTGTAGGTATTCGTCAAGGTAATGAATGAAATTTCTTAAATGGTACAAAACGTTGGAAGTGTCTATCTAGAATTTTGTCAATTACATCTATACTCTGAAGACTCCAGAATTGATGTCCCCCACTAAACATTCTCTGTGGCTTCATAGTCACACAACTAATTGCTCACTGGGTATTTCCACCCCCGTGTTTCAAAGGCCCCTCAGACTCAACATTTTCAAAAGTAAACTCAAGAGGGAAGAGATATGGGAACATATGTATATGTATAACTGATTCGCTTTGTTATAAAGCAGAAACTAACACACCATTGTAAAGCAATTATACCCCAATAAAGATGTAAAAAAAAAAATCTCAATTCTAAAGAAAAAAAAAAAAGGTAAACTCATGATTTAATGTCCAACTTTTCCATCTCATAAGGCAAATTAAAAAATTTTTAATTAAAAAACAAGAAGGAAAGGAAACAGCTTTTCCTGCCTCAGCAAGTGGGACCTCGTCAATGCCGCTCCTTAAAACAGCAAACTAGGCATTGTCTTTGACTTTACTGTCTCCCTCAAACCCTGTGTACACGTTCGTCATCAATAGCATCTCCTACATAAATCCTAATTCTACCATTTTGTCTCCACTCTCACAACCCTGTTCAAAGTTCCTATCTTGTCTCTCCTGAACTTCTGTAAAGGCTACTTTATTGATCTGTTCTTTCTGCTCAGAAGCTCTTCTGCTTTATGTGACTGATTTATTTTCATCTCCCAGCACTCAGAGTCCTTCCCTGGCAACTTATCTAAGTTAATGTCTTCTAATCCTCCTATCTCATCACTCCATTTATTTGCTTTAAAGCAATTATCACAGTCTGTGATTGTGGTGGATTTTCCTTTGGTGCAGAGGTTCACATTACCTTTCCTTACTGTACATTCATGCTGCTCCTCTCAGTAAACCTGTGCTGACCTTTGACTTAACTTGAGAAATAGAATTCAGCAGAGGGAAGACTGTGGTATATTGTTTTTTAAAAGATGGCTACCAGAAACCCCTCCCAAATGTTTACACATATTCTCCTCCTCCCATCAAAAGTGGAGTCTTCTAGCTTCCCTTCTATTGATCTGGGCTGGCCTTTTGACTCATTTTAACCAATGAAACATGTGTAAATGACTGAGCCAGTTAAAGGACCAACCCATAAAGAGCCTATTACCTTCTGTGCTCAGTGTCTTGAAACCCTGGACCACTATGTAAGAAGTTCACCTCCTCCTCCAGGGGGAGGAAGCCCATCCAGCTGCCAGCTCCTCCAGAAGCCCAGCTGAGGCAACAGACCTGTAAGTGATGCCATCTCAGAGGTTCTAGCCCACTAGAGCTCTCAGCTAAACAGAGTCATGTCTCCAACAAAACTGCATGGAGCAGAAGACTCACCCAGCTGAGCCCAGTCAAAACAAAGAATTTCAAGAAATAATAACTCATTATTTTAAGCCACAAAGATTGTGCCAGATTTTGTGCAAACCTAGGTAACTGATATAGAAATTGACACTTTTCTTTCTTTGGTTACTTATTATTTAAAGCAAAACAATATCCAAGATATTATATTATAAAATGTCATAAAGATAAAATATTTATGTTTCTATAATTCAGGATAACTAGTAGCATTCAACAAAAACTAACTATGGCTAAATTAACAGAAAAAAAAGTTGATATTATGTAGCTCTCAAAACATCCAGAAGACCAGATAACTAGGCTTAGAGAATATACAACAGTGAATAATGATGAGATATTTATTTCCTTGAGTAATTTGTATTGTTATTGTGCCTGAGCGGGTACATAAATATTGATTTATTATTCTTTGTATTGAATGCATACGTCCTATACACATTGTATATGTGCAATTTTTCACAATCAAATGAAAAGATGAAAACTTTCTAGAGTTGAAGAAAAGATACCAGTTCTCAGATTGGAAAAGTACAACAATGCTGATCAGGATAGATGAAAATCATGTACACACAGGCACGTTGTCATAACATGTAAGGCAGGGGTCCTCAACCCACCTGTACGCAGCCTGTTAGGAACCGGGCCACACAACAGGAGGTGAGCGTCAGGCGAGCGAGCGAAGCTTCATCTGCCGCTCCCCATTGCTCACATTACCGCCTGAACCATCCACCGCCCCATCTCCCATACGTGGAAAAATTGTCTTCCATGAAACCGGTCCCTGGGGCCAAAAAGGTTGGGGACCGCTGATGTAAGGGTCACCTAATTCAGCAGCTGAGGGATAGGGCAGATCCGTGTAGGAATCCAGAAGATAGTACTATTCCAGAAAGTAATATAGGAACATAACTTACACATCAAATCGCAAAATACTTATCACCAAATATTTAACCCCTTCCTATTTTTCCAGTCTTACTGCTCAGAGATAACTATTTCTTCCAAGTTTAAATCTGTGTTTTATCACTCTTTTGACTCCTCAGTTGTACACAGTATTTATTCATCACCTGATATTTTGCAGATGTGTATTATTCATCCCTCTGCACCACCTTCCCTTCTTCAGTTGTTCCATTATAGTTATCTTCTAATTTGTAATTACAGCGGCAGTGTTTATATCATTATGGCTGATAAATGTTGGTCTTTGATAACAGTACGCCTCAAATTTTTTTCTGGTACTTAATGATCGCCTCCTTTTTATATGTCTATCATTAAATATTTTCCAATAGATATATCACATGCATAGCAATAAATATTTTCTAACTTTTTCAACATTAAATAATCTCATAAGAATAAAAGTTGAGTGAAAAATTCCCAAGAGTTGCACAGGAGTCACTGGAGCTTAGAAAAAATATCTTAGAACTTACATTTATTTTTAAAATAGCAAGGTAATAATTAAGCAGCATGTTTAAAACTCTTTATCCCAAATTATAACTCAGAAAGAAAATTACATAGAATTACAATGCACATTAAAATGAATTACTATGAAGTGAACACCCATGTCACTACCACCCAAATCAAGATATATTCTATTGCCAGCACCCCAGGAAAACCCTCCCCAATAATAACCCAATCTTTCGTCCCTAGAGATAATTATGATTTTGACTTTATATCTTACATTTATTAATTGTCCTATCTCCTATGTTTATTTAGAATATTTAAGTTTTTCCTGTTTTTAAACTCACATAAATGGAATATAAATTTACTTACCTCAATAATGCGTTTGTAAGATTCATCCTTGTTGCAGCTGGATGTAGCTGTACCTATTCATTTTCACTGCTGTGTAGTAGAGCATTCCATTATATGAATACACCACAATTTTTCTTAATCCATTCTACTGTTGGTTGACATTTCTCCTCAATTTTGTCTATTATGAAGAATGTTGCTTTGAAAATTCTTATATATGTGTCCTGGTCCCCAGGCATTAAATTGCAGGGTAGTAAATCTTCCTGTAACAGAACTGTCAGTCATTCAAAATGTTTTTTTCTGGTCTGCACTTCCACCAGCAGCCCTGAGAGCTCCTTTCACCATATACAGCCTTACTACCACTTGGAAATGTAGCTTCCCATCCTACCTAACACTTAGAAACATCAGTCTTTTTAGTTTTAGCCGTTCTTTGGGATAGTGTTTTGCAAGACAGTGTATCTTATTGTGGTTTATGATCTCATTTTTCTGGTTAGTAATGAGGCCAAGCATATATTCATATGTATAAGCCATTTGGGTTCCCTCTTATGAAATGGCTGTTATCTTGCCCATTTTTTAAATTAGAATGTAGTTGATTTACAACATCGCATTAGTTTCTGGTATACAGTAAGGTGATTTAATATATACATATTCTTCTTCCTATTATTTTCTATTATGCTTCTTTTTGCCCATTTTTATCCTAAATTAAGTGCAGATCTGCCAGTGACAAGCTCTTTTTTTTTTTTTAACGTAAGGACATCTTTATTTTCTTTTCATTCTTGAAAGATAATTTTATGGATATAGAGTTCTAAGCTGCCACATTTTATCCTTAAGAACCATGAAAGTATTATTCTGTTGATTTCTGGCTTTTGTTGTCGCTATTAAGAAGTCTGTTAAACTATCTTCTTTAATGAATTATCTTCTTAAAAAAATTATGTGTTGTACTTAATGTGAAACTATGTTATTTACTATGATGTGTGTAGTTTTGAATTTCTGATAATTTATTGTGCTTAGTATTCATGAGTCTTCCTGAGTCTCCGGCTTGGTGTTTTCCACCATTTCTGGAAGATTCTCAATTATTCATACATTGCCCTTGTCACTATGTTCTTTCTCCTCCTTTTCTGGGAATTCAATTATGTTAGTCCTTTTTTTACTGTGCCAAATATATTTCTTACCCTCTGTTTTGTATTTCTCCTCTTTTTTGTATCTCTGTATTACATTCTGGATACTTTATTCTGAACTACCTTCCGGATTCCTACTTCTCTCTTTATCTGTGTTTAATCTATTTACAAACTCATTCATTGAGTTTTTAATTTGAGTTATTGTATTTTTCAGTTCCAGAATTTATATTTGGTTCTTTAGCAAATATTCTCTGTTTTCATAGTTTCTTGTGTTTCCAAGGTTACCTTTTATTTATTTCAATAAAATAAACATCATTATGTTGTAGTTTGTGTCCAGTAATTCAATGTCTTAAGTCCTTGGTTTTTCTTGTCGGTTGTTTCCACTGGTTGTTACACATAGTATCTTCTTTTCTTTGTGTGCTTTTTTGTCTTAGATTATGTGCTTATTCTTCTATTTAAAAATATTTACAGAAATAACTTGTAGCCTAGAAAAATATTACATTCTTCCAGAGAGGATTTTTTTTAAATTTTTATTTATTTATTTATGGCTGTGTTGGGTCTTTGTTTCTGTGCGAGGGCTTTCTCTTGCCCCGTTGTGGCAAGCGGGGGCCACTCTTCATCGCGGTGCGCAGGCCTTTCACTATTGCGGCCTCTCTTGTTGCGGAGCACAGGCTCCAGACGTGCAGGCTCAGTAATTGTGGGTCACGGGCCTAGTTGCTCCACGGCATGTGGGATCTTCCCAGACCAGGGCTCGAACCCATGTCCCCTGCATTGGCAGGCAGATTCTCAACCACTGCACCACCAGGGAAGCCCCCAGAGAGGATATTTATTTACTTCTTCCAAGTACAATGGGGCATTTGTGCCTTAGGACCACGTAAATCCAAATTCAACACTTGATGTTCACTGTACTACCCAGGTGACAAACTCAGAATGAAAGTACATCTGAAAACTAATTTATTCAATTTTACACTTCATCTATGCCTGCATACCTTTGTTATGCCAGGTTAAAATTTGGAGAAGTTACTAAAGTCTTCATTTTGTGTGTCAGGGGAGCTGGAAGTTTTTGGACCCCTTACCCTATGACATCACCAGAATGTTAGCTCAGTTTGGTAGCTGTACCTTCTGAATTACTAAATGCTTTGTGGGGTGGGGGGACTGGACTTAACCTCTAAGGCCTTGATTTCTTCTAGATTTTGGCCTGGAAATTCTTCACGGTCTGGTTATATCTTTCATGATTTATTAGATGTTTTTATATTTCATCCAGCATTTTTATATATCCTTAGTAGAAGGTTGGCTGAAATTATCTAGTTTACTATGCCTGAAAACAAAGGCCCCAGCTCTAGTGATGTTTAATATATGAAAACATGCAAAGCTCTCACTTGTTCACATATGTTTTAAGGGAATAGGGGAAGTTTTACTCAAGAGGATTGACAAATTCAGAGAATTTCCAAATATTGCCGTTGATAGTGGGCCAGATAACAAAAGTATTGTATAGTCTATTATAAGGATTTGGCTTTAAGGAAGTTGCCTTTTCTCCGAGTCAGTCCTGAATTCTTGGAGGATTTTCAGCAGAGGGATGACATAACTAGATTTAGTTTTCTTCTTTAGTGTTGGGAAATTAGAATTGGATTTATCGTAATTCTTACAACAACCTTTGTACTTGACTTATACATAAGCACATTTTGGTTGTTTGTTTTTGTAAGTAGCTGTTTTTAATAATGCTCTAAGTACCAGTACATGAACTCACCATCGAGACAAAATTTAAGACAGAACTCGTATCTAACTATATGATCCTACCCACATTTCATACTGCTCTCAGTTGTTTTGTACATCATCATCATTCTTTATCTCTCCTGCAGTTTTATTGCAATTATGTACAGTCTTAAAATGTTTAGCTGTGTTTAACTTTACAGAAGGAAGATCACACCAATGGAATCTTGTGGTACTTAGATTTTCCTCATTTTATATTTCTAAGATACACTCATTTTTCTGAGTGTTGCTGTAGTTAATTGTTTACTGTTATATGATATTTCATTGGCAGAGTAAACCTTAGTTTATCCACTCTTGGTGTGATTTGCCTTGTTTCTAGATTTTTCTATTGGAAATAATTTTATTATTAACATGGCTTATGTATGACTCTTAGTGGACCTGTGCAAGAGTGTCTGTGTATGTGTGTGTGGGGGGAGGGTGGTTTAATGGTGTGAAGAATGTGAATGTTCATTTTTAAGAGACAGTATCATTTTTTACTAGTGGTTGCACCGTTTTTCAAGCTTATCAACAATCTGTAAGGGACTTTGTGTAGTTGTACATCTACATTCTTTCTAACAGCTGGCATGGTCATACTTGTTAATCTTTGCAGTGGAATCAGTGTAAAGTGGAATCTCATCGTGGTTTTGATTTATAAGCCTCTTATCACTAAGTATGGAGTTTCTCTTCATGTTTATTAGCCATACATGTTTCCTCTTTCCGTGAAAAGCCTGTTCATGCATTTTACCTGTTTTTCTATTGGATTGTTTGTGGGGCTTTTCTTATTTAATTTCTAGGAGTGCTCAATGTATTCTTGACACTAACTGTTCATCAGTGATCTGAACTGTAACTATATTTTTCCAGTTTATAACTTGTCTTTTCACTGAGTATGAGAAGTATTTTGATATTCAAAAGTTTTTAATATTATCATAGTTCAAATTTTCAATCATTTCAATTGTATTTAATGATTTTTTTGGTTTTTGTGTAGGAATTTTTCCATATCCCAAAATTTTAAAGATATTTAATTACATTTCCTATTAAGAATTTTTCATTTTTGTTGATGTTTAAATCTCTAATTATACTGGAATTTGTTTTTTTATGGCGTGACGCATGAATAAAACTTCAGCTTCTTCCATAGATAACCATTTTATCAATGCTAGTTATTGAATAAACCCTTTTCCCCTCACTGATCTGACATGCTACCAGTATAAATAGGTCTATTCTGTGTTTTTTTAAATCAATTTATCTCTTACTGCATTAATACTATGCTTTTTTAATTGCTAAAGATTCATAATTAATCCTTATACATCTTAGGGCAGGTTTTCCCTCCGTGCTCTTCTTTTTCCAATAGTTGACAAGCTCTTCTTGGCCCTTTATCTTTCATATAAATTTTATAATCATTTTATCATGAACTATGAAAAACCCTGTGGAAATTGATGGGAGGAATCTAATTGAAACTTTGGTTTAAAATTGATTTTTTGTGTTACAAATTCTTTCTAACTCTGACTATACTATGGTTGTCTACTTATTTAGATCTCACTTAGTGTCTCAATAATATTGTATAATTTCCCAGGCTTGCTGATGTTTATTATATATTATGTAATTTTACATATGTGTATATGTAATAAATATATGTGACATATATATTTATAAGTACTTGATATTTTCTGATATATTTGAAATAGTGTCTTATTGTATTTTCTACTTGTTTGCTTTTGGTATGAAAATCCAGAATTGACCTTTGTGTATTAATCTTCCATTCATCCATATTGTTAAATTAGCCTCTATTTATTTTTCTGTAGTGTTTAGGGGTTTCTATGTAGATAATCTTATTAGTTCAGATAAAGAGAGTTTATTTCTTCCTTTCTAACCCTTACGTGTACAGTGTATCTTTATTTTCTTATTGCTCTTGCTAAGACATCAAATATAATGTTGAGAAAAAAGCAATAGTTGTATTTCTTCTTCATTTCTCATTTTAAAGAAAACTTTTCTAATATTTTCCCACTAAGGCCATCCTTTTTATTTTAAAGATACTCTTTATTTGGTTAAGGATATTCTTTTCTCTTCCTAATATACCATGAGTTTTATTTCTTAACTGTGAAAAGATATTTTAATCAACTTTTTCTGTGCATCTGAGGTGGCTGTGTCATTTTTAATTTGTTAATGTGATGAGTTAAATTAATAGTTTTGCTATAATGGTTATTTTGGCTTTGTAGTATTTGTTGGGGACCATTCTCTATTTTTAAGGTGTTTGAAAGACTTTGTATAAAAATGGGATTATTTGTTGCTTGAAAGTGTGGTAGAAGTTGCCTGCTAAACCATTTAGAACTGGTGGTTTTAAAAATTGTGTTTAGTGTGTGGGTCTATGTATGTGTTTTGTTCGTTTTTGTTTAGTTTTGAGAGTTTTTAATCTCTACTTTGCCTGTAGGTATTTTTATCTTCTTTCAATATTATGAGTCATTTTTGTCTTCTCTTTTTCTCCATCAATTTTACTACAGCTTTGCCTATTATATGAGTGATTTTTTTTTCAAAGAACCAGCCTTTGTCTTTGTTCATCTTCTCTCTTTTATTTTTCTTTTCTATTTCACTGTTTGCACTCTTGTATTTATTGTCTCTTTTCTTCTTATTTCTTTGGGTTTATTCCAATATTAATGTCCAAAGCTATAACTTTCCCCTAAAGCAGGCTTTTATTGTATCCAAAGACTTAGATATTTAGTGTTTTCACATAATTAATTTCTAAGAATTTTATACATTTCATTATAATTTCTTCATAGCTCATGAGATTTTTAGCAGTCTGTTTTTCAAAATTTCCAACTATGATGAATATTTTTTAATTTTTTTGTTATTAACTTTTACTTTAATTGTACTGTGATCAGAGGTCATTATATGTACAGCAGCTTTTTTTTTTGCAGTGTGTTGAGGCTTTCCTTATTAGTCAAGTAAATTATCATTTTGGTAAATATTTGTGTGCTGTTGAGGAAAATTAAAATTATTCACAATAGCCATTATATGGAAACAACCTAAGTTTCCATCTATGGATGAATGAATAAAGATGTGGTATATATATATATATTTGAATGATATGAAATATCATTCAGCCCTAAAAAAGGAAGGAAGTCCTGTCACTTGCAACAACATGGATGAACCTGGCAGGCATTATAAGCTGGTGAAATAAGCCAGAGAGAGAAAGACAAATGCATGGTGTCACTTATATCTGGAATTTTTTTAAAAAGCCACACTTAGAGAAACAGAAAGTAGAAAGATGGTTTGCCAGGGTCTGGGGATTGGGGGAAATAGGGAGAGGTTGGTACAAAGAGTACAGACTTTCAGTTTTAAGATGAATAAGGTCTGAGGATCTAATGTAAAACATGGTGACTGTAGTTGATAACACTGTATTGTATAATTGAAATTTGCTAGGAGAGTAGAATTTAAATGTCATCACCCCCCCAGAAAGGTAAATATGTGAGGTGATGGATGTGTTAATTAAATAATGGGAGGGATCCTTTCATAATGTATACATACATCAAATCATCACGTTGTACACTAAATATCTTACAATTTTAACTGTCAATTTTGCCTCAGTAAAGGTGAAAAAAATTTAAATTAGATATCCTAAATATTGTTTGCAGAATTATAAATATCAAACTTGATGATTATTTTTTCTCCTTGATCTGTCAGTAATTGAGAGAGATGCATTGAAATCTGTCATTACAGTGGGAGGTTCATGTATTTCTCTCGTTTTGTTAAAATTTTTTGTGTATTTAGAAGCTATTTTATTAAATTCATAGTTGTTTTAGAATGCTGTGTCTTTTTGAATAATTGAAATGTTTTCACTGGTCCTGAACTTCTTTGTTCTTAGTAATTACCCCCCCTTTTTTTTTGCATTAATCTGATTTGTATTTTTTCATGTCTCTGTGATTGATTGCCCCTGAGCTTCAGACCCATTTCTGGAATTAGGCTAGTGGTATCCACATCACCTAAGGACGTGGATTAATAATGGAGGATGGATGTTTTCCAAGAGAGGATTAGAGTTTTTATTAAATGCACTAAATAATATAACAGTCTCTAAACCAAAGCCAATCTTCCTTTTCCGTATCTGGCACTATGTTCTTTATCCAGGGTTCCTCCTTCTTTGGAATTGGAAACCATATTTAAGTGCTACATGGCCTATACAACTTTTGTTTCTGGATCTGCACTGAAGTGGGAGGATCTGAGGCGAGTTGCGGTGAGATCTAGTTCTTTTCCTCCTTGTCGTTTTCCTAAGCCGCAGCAATTAAGACGACAGTGTGTATTGCTCTTCCTAAAGGATTACTCCAGACTCTTGAATTGGGGGAAATACGACTTCTTCAACTTTAAAAACTGATCATAAAGAAATGTTAGTAATTGACCTCCAAATCCTTCTTGACAGATACCAAGCAGACCTCACTATTTACCTACATTTATATTAATTTTTTTTATTTCACTAAATTCTCTATCTAGAACAGTTTTATGTTATCAGTCTAAGAGATCTGAAAAAGTTGTGGATAGCAGAAGTGTGTTAGATCTTTCTATCCAAGTGGGATTCTTACCAGATGACAGATTTCTAGGAGTCTGTCAGCTTTTACCGGCTTCTCCTAAACACACTGATATGCCCTCTGATAGGAAAGGCATGAAGGAAAATCGCAGAGATCCCAGTTAGGCTGAGACTAAAAGAGATGAGCAACAGCCAACCCTCTAGACATCTTGTGTTTAAGATGAAGGCCAACTTCCTCTCATGTTTTAGGTTTCTCACAATCATATGGAGCAAAAGGTTCAGTTTTTTTAAAGCAGAGATCTATAGAGTCAACACAAAGAATTGAAGCAAAAATTGACAAACACAGTATAATCTTTCTCTTTCCTGCAACTTGGGGTTATAAGAGCCACTTCAATAATTTTTTTGCTATTCTGAAAGGTTAATAACTATACAGGAAGTTGCTTAAAAAGATCTTATTGCTCATCACTAGTCATAAATTGACATTTCTGGATCATAGGAAAAATATCATTGTGCACTTGTTCCATTTTAAAGCAATCTACATCTGTGTTGGAGACTCTGGTCCGTCTATGCAGCCCCTTTCAGCATTTGCTGGACTGTGATTCTGATGTAAAGACATCCTTATCACAAGTCCTTCCCAAGTGTGCTCTCTTTCTTTTTGGAAATTGTATGATGAAACCATAAGAAAACCCCAAAGGGGAACACGTAAGCATTTCCCATGTATAATTAACAAGGTGGCTGCTGTTTAATCTTGAAGAATAGGTGGCCTCTGCCGAAGCATGCCTGATCATAGCCGACCCTCTGTGCAGTGATTCACATGCTGAAGACACTTCAAACATTATGAGGTAAGAAGCTGGCACTGGGTCTTACATGCTCCAGTGCTGATCTTATTTTTGCCTCTTTTAAAATAAAGCCCCATGCATAGAACTAAACAGACGTCATGTATCACAGCACAGGGTTCATCATATTCCAGGTTTCTGCCTTATTTTTTGGCCCCAGAGACTCTGCAGATGTATGAAAAAGGAAGTCAAGATAGAGTTTACTGTGTGTCAGTGTGCTTCTCCACTTACTTTCCTGGAGTTCCGTAGGGATAATAGCTGTCTAAATTTAAAAAGCAAGCCTACGAATAACTGATAACTGTTCAGATAGCACCATTCTGACTAACAGCCCCTCAGAAATAAAGACAGCATTTGTGGTTTGTGAACCTTATTCGTAGACTTTATTTACTGGGGTTTTTCTCCAGTAGTCCTAGTGAAAGATTGTGCATGGTTCAGTATGATGTGCTTTTGACTATTGGCAGTATTTTCAAGATGGCTAGGGTTAGTGTTACCATCTTGAACTGTGAACTATCTATGAGCAGGAACTCAATTTGTGGTAAGAGATTCAAACTGTCATTGTGAGGGCAATGCCATTGTACCTAACCCAGATGAACTGTTGGCCCCCAGAGCAAAATAAATACACATAGCTGAAGGTGACTCTACAAAAAGCAAGAGAAGCCTGAGAACTTGTAACGTACAGTAAATATAAGATAGATCTTAGTTTCTTAAGTTGTAAAATAAGGAAGTTGGATTAGGCAGTCTGTTAGCTACTTTGAGCTATAGATAGCAATTCAGTCTCTGTTTTTTTCTGTAATTAATGTGTTCGAGTTTGAAGACTAAAATATATGAAACTGATTATTTCCTCCTCAGGAATTGCTCCCAGAAGACCACTCTTAATACCAAAAGCTTACCTTTCCATAGATTTAATTTACTAAGTCACTAAAACCATAGCACTCTTCCATGTGTGTGCTATTAAAGATCATAACAATGAACTTTATAATGTGCTCTTTTCCTGTACTTACCCACACATAGACTTAACTTTGAATTGAATTATATTATAAAGACATTGGATATGGCACACCACTAATGAGCATATTTGTTATTTTTGTAGGGTGCTCTCTATCAAGAGCTATTACCCTAATACCAGAATCATCATACAGATACTTCAGTCCCATAACAAGGTATTGTAACATTATAGCCTGTTCTGTCTCCTCCCCTTTTAGTCTGTAGAACTAAATGAACGTAGTTCATCTAAGTAAGATATGAACTTATTACTTTATAATGAGTCTACACACAAAAAGCTTTTGCCAGTTGCAGGTGAAATTTGGAGCCCCATTAAGATTGTTAATTACATAAAAATGTAAATTTGGAAAGAGTTATGTTTACATACTTTAAAAGCTATTGCCTGATGGTCTGGAGTCCAGTCATTCTGAATTTAGGTGCTGACTGAGATCCTCCCCTTGGGGCCGTGGACAGGTCTTGGCACACCCTTAAGTACTGGGAGCCACTAAAAATAAAGTAGGCAGATTGGACAATGACAAGGGTTTGAAAAACAGCCAAGGGCTAGGGCAGGGTTGAACAATAAGGTTCATCTACTACACAAGTCCACTCATTCAAGACAGGGAGAGTTGGCTTTTTTGTCCAATGCACAGAAACCAACACAGAGAGTCAAATAAAAGGAAGAAACAGAGGAATATATTCCAAACAAAAGAACAAGACAAAACCTCAGAAAAAGACCTTAATGAAAAGGATATAAGCTACTTTTCTGATAGAGAGCTTAAAATAACAGTCATAAAGATGCTCACTGAGCTCAGGAGAAGAATGGATGAACAAAGTGAAAATTTCGACAGAGAGAAAATATTAAAAAGTTCCAAGTAGAAGTCACAGTGCTGAGGAATACAATAACTGAACTGCAAAAAAAAAAAAACCATAATAGAGAGGTTCAACAGCAGACCAGAGGAAGCAGAAGAAGGGATCAGCAAACCTGAAGATAGGATAGAGAGTGTAGACCTCACATAATCAGAGCAGCAGAAAGAAAAAAGAATGAAAAAGAGTGAAGATAGCTTAAAGGGACTTATGGGACAATATCAAGTGGACCAACATTCACATTATAGGAGTCCCAGAAGGAGAAGGGAGAGAGAAATGGGTAGAGAACTGACTTGAAGAAATAATGGCTGTCAACTTTCCTAAACAGATATTCAGATCCACAAAGCCCAGAAAGTTCCAAATAAAAGGAACCCAAAGAGATCCATATCAAGCACATTCTAATTAAAGTGTCAACAGTTGAGGACAAGGAGAGAATTTTTAAAGTAGCAAGAGAAAAACAACTTGTTACATATACGGGAACTCCCATAAGATTATCAGCAGATTTTCAACAGAAACTTTGCAGGCCAGAAGGCAGTGCCACAAGATATTCAAAGTGCTAAAAGAAAAAGAAAAAAACTGCCAACCAAGGATACTTTACCCAGCGAAGTTGTCATTCAGAATCAAAGGAACGACAAAGAGGTTTCCAGACAAGCAAAAGTTAAAGGAGTTCATCACCAATAGACAGACCTTACAAGAAATGTTAAAGGAACTTCTTTAAGCTGTAATGAAAGGGGTAATTAGTAAAAGGTAAACGTATGAAAGTATAAGTCTCATTGGTAAAGGTAAATATATAGTAAAATTCCAAATATTCTAATGTTGTAAAGGTGATGGATTAATCACTTACAAAGCTAGTATGAAGATTAAAAGACAAAAGTAGTAAATAACTACAATAATTTGTAAAATGATACATAAAATAGAAAGATGTAAATTGTAATATCAAAAATAAAACTTGGGTAGTGGGGATAAAAATATAGAACTTTTGATGTGATCAAACTTAAGTTACTGTCAACTTAAAAGAGACTTGTAGGTTGTTTTATGCAAGCTTCATGGTAACCACAAAGCAAAAACTTATAGTAAATAAGAAAGAGAAAGGAATCTAAGCATACTGCTACAGAAAGTCATCAAATCAAAGATGAAGAGAGCAAGAGGAGAAGAAAGGAACAGTGGAATTATAAAACTTTCAGAAAACACTTGACAAATGGCAGTAAATACATACTTACCAATAATTACTTTAAATATAAATTGACTAACTTTTCTAATCAAAAGACATAGAGTGGCTGAATAGACAAAAAAAAAATAAGACCCATCTATACGCTGCCTACAAGAAACTTAGATATAAGGACACGCACAGACTGAAAGTGAGGGGATGGAAAAGTAGATTCCATGCCAATGGAAAGCAAAAGAAATCTGGGGAAGCGATACTTATGTCAGACAAAATAGACTTTAAAACAAGGACTGTAATAAGAGAAAAAGAAGGGCATTACATTATCAAAAGGGTCAATCCCACAAGAGGATATAACATTTGTAAATATTTATGACACCAGCATAGGAGGACCTAAATTTATAAAGCAGATGTTAACAAATCTAAATGGAGAAATAGCAATACAATAATAGTTGGGGACTTTAATACCCTGCTTTCTTCAATGGATAGATCATCCAGATAAAAAAATCAATAAGGAAACATTGGCCTTAGACAACATATTATACCTCATGACTTAGACAAATACAGAACTTTGCATTCAAAAGCACCAGAATACACAGTCTTCTCAAAAAGTATAAAAAAAAATAAAATCTTGCCATTTGCAACAACACGAGTGGACCTCAAGGGCATAATGCTAAGTGAAATGAGTCAGAGAGAGAAAAACAAATACCATATGATCTCATTCATATGTTGAATAACAGCAAAAAAGAAATCCTGAGCTCATAGATTCCCAGAACAGGTTGGTGGTTGCCAGAGGTGGGGGTGGGCAAAATGGGGGAATGGGAACAAAAGGTATAAATTTCTAGTATAAAAGAGTCATGGTGACTGTAGTTAATAATACTTTATTTTATATTTAAATGTTGCTAAGGGAATAGAATTTCAAAGTTCCCATCACAAGAAAAAATACCTTGTAGTTACAGTAGTGATGGATGTTAACTGGACTTATTGTGGTCATCATTTGACAATATATACAAATATTGAACGTTGTACACCTGAAACTCATATAACGTTATACGTTAATTATATTTCAAAAACGTAAAACAAGCGAACAGATTGATTGCAAATTCGGGGAACTTTCTTGAGGTATATTTCTTTCTAATATTTGACTTTCTTTTCTTTTACTGAAGTACAGTTGATTTACAATATCGTATTAGTTTCAGGTGTACAATGTAGTGATTCAATATTTTTATAGATTAAACTGCATTTAAGTTATTACAAAATGATGGCTATATTTCCCCGTGCTGTACGCGATGTCCTCGTTGCTTATTTACTTTATACGTAGTAGTTTGTATCTCCTAATCCCCTTCGCCTGTCTTGCCCCTCCCTCTTTCCCTCTTCTCACTGGTAACCACTAGTTTGTTCTCTGTATCCACAAGTCTGTTCCTACTACTTTCTACCATGAAACAGGTGTTTCTGCCAAAGATCCCCAGCTGGAACTGGAATACCGGAGACGACATCGTCTGCCTTGCTGAATTAAAGCTCGGGCTTATCGCCCAAGGCTGTTTGGTGCCAGGCTTGTGTACCTTTCTAACATCTCTATTTACTGAGCAAAACAAGAAGGTAACCTTGGAAACTGATGTTGAATCTTGGCTCTATCCCCATGTCCTCATAAATTAATATCAGAAATAGAAAATAAAAATTGAGGGAAGCAAGAAGGCCCCCAGAAATGAGATTTGACTTCTACTCGAGCTGGGAAGGGATTGTGACATCTAGATTGAAGAGTCCCAAGTACCACACTGACCTTGAAGAAGTTGTTTATCTTATTGTTGCCTAAGGATATTTACCTGCAAAATAGAAATCATAATCCTGCGTCCTCCCGGCAATCCATGACGTTATGACAGTAAACGTATTCATAAATGTAGAAGCACTTTGAGTTGTTGAAGGTAGAAATATAAATAAAGGTTATGTTATTAGTGGAGAAATCATACATTTATATATGTTACATACCAAGTAATTGACATAATAATAAATTATATTCATCAAAGAGAAATAATAATACAAATAATATTAAAATCTAATTTTCCGGGTTATTTTGGGATATTCTATGCAGTAATAATAATAGTGGCCACATGTCGAATGCCTCCTGTGTGTCATGCATTTTAAGGACATTGTGTTTCCCTCAATATTTCAAGGTAGTCTCCCAGTCATGGACGCTAACTGATAGTAAGTTAGTAAGTAGCAGATGTAGAATTGTCTGACTCACAGTCTCACCACTACGCCCCGTGCCTCTGGCTGTTAGATATCTTCTCCCAGTCTTCTGCATCAGGTCTTTTGATACCTTTGTTTGAGACAAAATAAATGGCTAAATGGACTATTGAGATGAAATACTGTAGCACGTAGTATGCCTTCCAAATGCCATCTCTGTGAAATGCTCTGGGAAAAATATTCTAACCCTCAGCTGGGCCTGGTATCCTGTTGTCCAGAGCCTCTCCAGAGAGTCACCTTTCTCTCCATTTAATTACGCATCCACCTTTGCCTCTTCTTGGCTTCTCTTTGCACTTTATTTCCTTTGTCCAGTAAATTTAAAAAACTCTGTATACCTTTTCTGGTCCCTTCCTTGTTGCTGTTAAGGAAAAGCAAAAGAGGTATAAGATTCAAGAGATACTCTGGTCAGCAAAATGCTAACCGGAAACCACAGCATTCTCTAGTAATATCCCCTGTGAATGCGAGGAGATGCCATATACAGAGAAATAAAATCGACCATCAGGCAGTAGGAATGAGCCTTGGTGATGATACAGCGAACATGCTTTGACCTTCACTTAGTGGTCACTGTGTGTAGCCCAGGAAATGGCTTGTGAGGACATTGCCTGTGTGTTGTAAGCTTAGAAAGTGCAGGATAACTGCAATATGTGTTGTGAGGATTGTGATTTTTAATCTCTGTGTCTAGAGAAAATAGAGTGTGAACTCTATATGAAAACTTTGTCTCCTTCATGAAAATATAGAAGGTAAGAGATGTACAACCTGCCCTGTTGTGGTTTTATTGCTGTTGTTGTTTGTTGGGGTTTTTTTGGGGTTTTTTTATTGTTTGTTTATCTAAAGTTGGAACCTCCTCAGTGATGATGGTCACCTGTCAAGATTCATAAGGTGGCTTTTGGAAGATAGGAATTAAGGGAGATTTGTGGTCATGAAGATTTTTTGGTGGGGGGGAGTGAAGTCTGAAACTCTCTTTCAGAAATTCTAAACAGGGCAAGATTTTTTCATGTTGTACTCTGCTCTGGTGATTTAGATTCTGTAATTAATTAAATTAATTAACTAAAATTAATTTAGTTACTTAAACCTACTAACTTAGGTTTAACGATCCGGATGCTAGTGTCTTATGTCCAATTTTGCTCAGATGAGGCACTTAAACTTTCTCTGTCAGTTTCTGCATCTATGAAATAAGACTTGCTAATCTACTCATAACCTGATTTTATCCAGGTATTGAGTGAATATTTGTAAAACTTCTGGGCAGTCAGATTAGAAAGCCTTGGGTCAATGCCATGTATTCTGACTCTGTTGATGTATATTGATTTTATGGTGAGAAATCGTAGTCTGAGGAGCATCTCCAGTTGGTTCTAGGCACAGAGGATTGCCTTAAGCTTAAATTTAGATTAGATCTAATCTAACTGATTTTTTCACGCTCCCGATTCTACTATCCAAATCCAAAATCCATCTTGTCATCCTGTTTCCCATTCTGATTTTAAAAAAACTGACTCAGGTCCATCCACCTCACTACAAATAACTCAATTTTGTTTCTTTTTATGGCTGAGTAATATTTCATTGCATATATGTGCCACATCTTCTTTATCCATTCATCTGTTGATGGACACTTAGGTTGCTTCCATGTCCTGGCTATTGTAAATAGAGCTGCAATGAACATTGTGGTACATGGCTCTCTTTGAATTATGGTTTTCTCAGGGTATATGCCCAGCAGTGGGATTGCTGGGTCCTATGGTAGTTCTATTTTTAGTTTTTTCTAGAGTCTGTCATACAGAGTGAAGTAAGTCAGAAAGAGAAAAACAAATACCGTATGCTAACACATATATATGGAATCTAAAAAAAAAAAAAAAATGGTTCTGAAGAACCTAGGGGCAGGACAGGAATAAAGACGCAGATGTAGAGAATGGACTTGAGGACACGGGGAGGGGGAAGGGTAATCTGGGACGAAGCGAGAGAGTGGCATGGACATGTATACACTACCAAATGTAAAATAGATAGCTAGTGAGAAGCAGCCGCATAGCTCAGTGAGATCAGCTCGGTGCTTTGTGACCACCTAGAGGGGTGGGATAGGGAGGGTGGGAGGGAGGGAGACGCAAGAGGGAGGGGATATGGGGATATATGTATATGTGAGGCTGATTCACTGTGTTATACAGCAGAAGCTAACACACCACTGTAAAGCAGTTATACTCCGATAAAGATGTTAAAATAAATTAAAAATAAAATAAGTCTTTATTGCAAAAAACAAAAGAAAACTGACTCAGGACATCTTCATCTCTATGGTTATTTTTTACCCTCTTGCAGAACCTGGAACAGTTGGATTAGCAGCACTAAGCCAGTTTCTTTGGTCACGAGGACTTAGTGACTTGAACTGCACAGGGAGAGGACTTTAAGAAAGGGGGAAAATGCAAGAGAGTCAGCGCATCTTGAGACAGTGATGAAGTGTATTGGAAAGAGGTGGTCCTTTTTATTAGCAGGGCAGAATTTATTTTGTTTGTGTGTTTGTTTTTGTTTTGTTCTTCCTAAACCACAAGATGGCCATCTGAGGAGTGTTTCTGAACTGGCCTTAACTCTCCACTGCCGTGGTGTTTCTGAGTTCCTAGGAATTCCAGGCTTTCATTGGAGATTCTGGGCTTCAAGGAGCCCGTCGTGCCCATCGAGCAGCGTGGTGGTGATTCTCATGGCTGCGGATGGAGGAGGATGCAGATAGAGCAAAACAGAATCCCTGGGGGTCTTACACAGATGTCAGAGTGAGTTACTCAGCAACATCTGCCCCCCCGCCCCCAGTTAGACAACATTTAGCTTTTTTTGAGAGAAATCCTCTTGTCACATCCCCCGTTTCTCTAGAAGCCTACCGCTGCCCTTGATTTTTACGTTCTCATTTCCATTGATCAGGATGGCTTTTTGAGTTTATTTAAACCAAGAAGGGCTCTTCTGATACTGAGCAGAAGTCATGAATATTTTCATCTTTGTGGTATATGGTTAGTCAGTGAGTAGAAAACTAATATGTTTTTTAAAAAAATCTTAAACAGCCATATCTAGGGGGAGACAAGTTAGATTCCACATTATTCTTACCATCTTATTGTTCCTGACTCAAAAACCAGTCTACCTTGCTGAAATTATTGGAAGAAGAATTAATTTCCAGCAGGAGGCGTGGATGCCATCTGGGGAGGAACTAAGTCATGATGTTCCTACTTCATTCTGGAAATAGTTGAGATGTTAGAGTTTTTGTTCTTCCTTTGACATTTCTGTAGTTAAGCACGAGGACAAATCTCCTTTCTGGGACCTGAATGCAATGGGTACTGGTTTGGTGCTGCGCAGAATACACAATTTGTATATTGAATATCCCATTTTCCACATCACTGTGCCTCATGTGGTCTGACTGTGTGTTCCAGATCTGCCCTAAAGAGCCCTGGCAGAAACATTTCTTTAGCGGCCTGAAGAACAGAGTCCTGACTCAACGCCTCTCTGATGACTTTGCTGGAATGAGCTTTCCTGATGTTTGCCGGTAAGTTAAGGGAAACACTTTCCTCATTTTCGTGCAATGCATTCTTTCCCCAGTGTTCACAAAGGGCTCACTGTAGACCAGGCTCAGTGACAAACACAGAAGGTATAAGGATGAATAAGTCTGAGCTGCAGCCTGGAGGTTTACAGTCTGTGCGGGACAGGTTCACCTCTGTCCCAGTTGGTGCACTGGCTCTGCGTTACTCCAGGATGGACTCACTTTCAAGCGAACATTCCATATTTGAGAGGCTCTCCCTCTGCAGAGGGGGTGGTGTCCTCCCAGGCAAAGAGCACAGAGTGTCCATCGTATTATTGTGAACTGGTGCTCTGCTGTCCTCGCTTGCCTCACGATTGCTCGCTTTCCTTCCCAGGCTCTGCTTCGTGAAGATGCACCTCATGCTGATAGCCATCGAACACAAGTCCGTGTGTCACGGTTACTGGTACCAGTGAGACTTCAAATCACTTCAGAATCTTTGAGGAGAATCTTTATGATTAAGATTTTTCCAGACATACAGCCATAACCAAGCTTTTTGCTATTTGTTGAGAGCCGGCCTCAGGCTCTCAAGGCACCCAGGCTGCTGTGGTGCATTTAATACTGTCTCTAATGATTGAGGTTAGAATGGTTACCCTAGTGGGTGGGCAGGAGCTCTACCTTTGTTCCTGTGGCCTTGCCCCAATTGTGTCTCATGATCAGGAGGCAGAAGAAATGGTCACCTTCTCAGATCTGTTCCTCAGTATATTACCAGGTCTTGTAAGTCTTGACCATGAAACCATACCATGAAATAGAATTATTTGTGATAAAAAATGTTCCCACAAACTCTAGCCTTAAAAACTAATCCACAAAATGTGGTAAAATGGGAATTTGGCCTGCTGGGCAAAGTGTGCTGTTGATAAAGATAAGAGGTAACCTTATCAGACCATCAGCATTTCCTAAAAATGCGTACTGAATAATATAAGAAGTAAGAGAAGTTATCATATAATAAAAAAGAAAGTCCAGAATCAGCCACAATGATATAGAGATAAAAGATGCTGAAAAATAAAAAGTGAGGCTTACGTGGGATGGAGAACAAGAAACACTTATGTTGGCTTCTGTGTGTTTTTTAGTGGAAAACTACCTTGAATTAACTTGGAATCAATAGACTAGATTCTGATCCTGATTATGATTTGCCAGCCCAGTGGCCGTAGAGAAGTGTCCATCACCTGTAAAAGGAGGGATTCACATTAATTAATCCCTAAGACCCCTTCCAGCTCGAAGACTGACATTACCAGGAACCCTAAAATCATAGGGAAACAGTCAAAATTCAATAATTTTGAATGATATCAGAGGGACTACAAAGTATATGAAAGGCTAGAAAGAAGAAACAGTGTGTCAATTAGAGAGGATGTAGAAGGTATCTGAGCAAAAGGGGTCAGTGGGATACAGTACAGAGCAAGTGCTTAAGGAGAGTAAAGAATAGTACCATCTGGCTGGCTGAATCTTATTTAACAGTTCTGCCGTGCTCATGGAAATCTCGAAATCGAAACCCATGTGCAAGTGCCCTTTCTACTGGAAATAGGTGAGAGTAAAGAGGATGGCATCTTAGCCTCACGAGCCGGGGAGTCTGGGTTTCACACCAGCCCAAAACGATCAGGTTTTAACATTTTGGGCCTTCGATGACCTGGGTTATGCATCGGAATTATTTGCAAAGTTTGAAAGACATAGAATTCAAAACCTCACTTCTGACGTTATAAAACCAAAATCTATGAATTTTTTTGAGTCCCCATGATATAGTCATTTTATTCACTGGCATTCAGAAACTGTTATACCAAATGCTCTTAATATCCTTTCCACATTTAACATCCTAGATTTCTATAAACTTTATTAGAATGACTGTCAGGACATTGTGGACCAGAAACATGAATAAGCAACTAAGTTCTACATATATTCAAGAAGCTCTGGTGCTGTTTACTACCTAGCATACATCTACCTCCAGTAAATGAGGCAGCTGCTCCAACATAGATTTAATTTTGGTTTCTCACCAAAGAGTCAGATGCATCAAAAGAATTAAATCCTGATTTGGCAGAGATATTGGTAATAGCAGTCTTACATGATTGCTACTTCATGATCGACACTGCTATAGGCACTTCACTTACATTAACTCGCGAATCCTCCCAACAATGCTGTAAGAAGGGTATAATTAGCCCCATCTGTACAGAGGAGAAGCCAAGAAAAGTTAAATAATTTCCCCAAGCTTGCACCACACCCAGGGGCCAAGCGAGAATGTGAACTTACTCTGGGGGCACTTCTGGTCACCAGGCTGTGCTAAATCCACCACAGTCACTGTACACGGAAGGAAATGGGGCATCTCAAAGCTGGGCTTCAGGCAAGTATATTGAAAAACTAGGTGAAAACCTATTTTTTCTCACCTTTTATTTTTTCTTCTAATTGATGCACTTGACTAGACTCTAAGATGTGCAAAAGCTCTGGATAATCCTCAGGATCTCTCTTAGGGAATAATTTGTCACCCGGTAAGAGGTGAAGCTGGATCTGACCCCAGTCAGAGAATGTTCTGAGTTAGTTCCAGTGGCCTGTGTTTGCTAACAGCAGCTGGCCGTGATTCATGAAGGGGGCGTGGGGAGGATCAAGCAGTAACTTCTTTGAAAGATGTTCACCTCTTCTTTCAAATGCAACCAGAGAGATTATTCTGGCAGTATCTTCATAACTAAGCATTTAACGTGAGCTCAGAGGACCCTGCCTTTAAAAAAGAAGGTATGAAGATACAACTTAAACATATGCTTGTTAGGTAGTGAATATCAACCGGTGATACTGGGGCGGGGGAGGCACAAATCTGTCCTTTCCTTTTCAAAGTCAAAAGCAGTGATTCCAATGACATGTTAGCGTCAGTCAGTCAGTACTCAGAAAGTGACACACAATGTCTCATGCAGTCATCTGCTTGAACTCAGCTCTTCAGCATCTTTTGCTCTTGGCATAGAGCTGAAGATCTCTTGTTGCACAAGCTCTTTGTTTTTGTAAGGCTCTGACACCTTACTTTGGAATATCCTAACAACAGACTAAGCTTTGCCCAAAGGAAGACTTGACCTCTTTCCAGTGTGCATATGAAAGGAGGGGTGTGTTTTAAAGGAGGAAAGGAGTACTTTGACCACGCACAAATGAAGCGAGGGGAGGTGTAGGGTTGTAAGACCTCACCATGCTGGAGGTCTGAATGAAAGGAAATGAAAGTGGGAGATCCTGACCAGCAGGGAGAAATGTGAGGAACTCAGATAGTCATCATGGAGCACCCTATCAAAACATATCATGGATGAAGTTTATAAGGCAGTGTTTTCAAACACACAAAACCATAATAAAATAGACAATCAAAATATTCAAGTAGTGTAGAAATAGAAACAATTCACGTGGTTCCTGCTCTCAAAAATCTTGCAATCAAGATACACAAAAGTGAAGTCAGAAATAAACAAGTTCAAAAATTGTATAGGCAAATAAAAGGAACTTTTGAATCCAGCTAGTTAATTAGATGAATTTACTTTTAAAGGACAAATAGCCTGAGGATGTGCACCACTAGGATGACCGTAAGACTAGCAACCGTGTGGCCTTGGCCTGTTTGGCCTTGGGTAGCTTCAATTAGCAAGGCTTCCTGCATCTGAATTGGTTTGACCATTTCTGATGCAGGACACAATCCAGGGAGTGTGTGTAGCTCAGCAATTGGGCTATGACCTGACCCCCCTCAGTAGATTTCAGCAGCAGTCGATGAATTAAATGCAGTCAGATTCACATTTTCTACTGTAAATTTTGGCAGTAAAAAGGGATTGAGTTCTGTTAACTCTGCAACTTAGAGAATCCTTTGGTAAAAACAGATATTGCCCCAGAAATTGGAGGGGAAAATTACTGTATTATTATTTTCTGTTTCCAGTGGGCTGATACTAAATCCACCTGCTCAAGTTAAGCTCCGTAAGAACACACTAGGGTTCTTTATTGCTGAATCTGCAAAGGATGTCAAAAGGTAAATTTTTTTTTATTACTTTAACGGGGAGAAAGTCCTAAAGCGAATACAACTTAATGGCAGGTAGACTGAGTCAGCCCCGTGTTTCTTTAGTGTGAAGCCTCACATAAGTCATTCTTGATTTGCTTTCATTGTCCAGAGCCTTCTTTTACTGTGCCGTCTGTCACAGTGATGTGTATGCTCCCGAGCTAATTGGAAAATGTAGCTGCAAAAGCAAGAATCCTCGACACAAGACAGGTAACTGCGCTTTCTGTCTGGCTGTCCTCAGCCCAGCTTCTGGGGGCGTGGCCAAGGAAAGGGGAGGGACTCTATCTCTTAAAAGACAATGTCCACTTGAACTTGGCCAAGAAGTGGCAGATACTTCCCCACTGAGCATCCAAGACCTGAGAATCAGCCTTTTAGAGCTGGAAGAAACCTTACTGGTTCTCTAGTTCAGCCCCTTCACGGGCCATGCAGATGAGCTCCGAAAGAGGTTCAGTAATTTTGTCCAAAGTCACATAGCCAGCTGGAGGCACCTTCCAAGTCAATCCCAGACATGTCTACGTCACGCAGGTCTTCCCACCTTCAGTCTAAAAGTTCAGCCTGTATCTGACTGCTTCGTTGGGTATAAGGATACCCCCTCATGACCATTTCTGTTTTTTAAAATTTTATTGGGATGTCTTTGACATACAACATTGTATGAGTTTAAGGTGTACAAGATGATTTGATACATTTATATTGCAATACGATTGCCATTGTAGCATTAGCTAACACCTCTATCACCAGCATAATTATCATTTCTTCTAGTGTTGTGAACAAAACCGTTCCTTGAGTACTCTGTTCCTTAATGGATTGTAGGGAGCTTAAAATTTACTCATTCTGGCATAGTGCTGAAGAAGTGAAACTTTCCCCCTTTGCTCAAGCTGAACTCAATAGCTCACCAACAACCCTTATCACTTAAAGCAGGAAGAGAAAGGTTATTTCGAGCATTCATGATAACTTAATCGCTTCTGGTTTGAAACTTAGTCTCTTCCAGGTATGTTAAGATTGTTCAGGTAAAATCCCAGTGTTTCAGCATTTAAACTTAATTCAGAATTTGAATTTCCTATCAGGGCTCTCCTTCTCTCTAAGGTTCTTCTCCTCTCTTCTCTCCATTAGTATTCTATCTAAATGCAGGAGAAAACTTGCCTAACCGCATGGTATTCTCATAGTGGACAGCCAAGCATCCTTTCATGAGAGTCCTCCTTACTGGTTCCTGAGGTCTGTAAGTGTCAACTTCTGTGACCTCTGCATTGGCAACCAGTGACTCTGTTCCTCCTGGATTTAGGTCACCTACTGTCGTTTGTTACTGAAATCCATCGTCCCTGCCATTGCTTCTGGTCTTTTTTTTCAGATAGGATTTGCTTTTTTAAAAAAATTTATTTATTTTTTGTTGAAGTATAGTTGATTTACAATGTTGTGTTAGGTTCAGGTGTACAGCAGAGTGATTTAGTTATATATATATGTGTGTGTATATATATATATATATATATACACGCACATATTTTTTTTTCAGATTATTTTCCCATATAGATTATTACAGAATATTGAGTATAGTTCCCTGTGCTATATAGTAGGTCCTCGTTTATCAATTTTATATATAGTTGTATGTATATGTTACTCCCAAATTCCTAATTTGTCTCTCCCCCCCTACCTTTCCCCTTTGGTAACCATAAGTTTGTTTTCTATGTCTCTGAGTCTGTTTCTGTTTTGTAAATAAGTTCATTTGTATCATTTCTTTAGATTCCACATATAAGTGATATCATAAGATATTTGTCTTTCTCTCTCTGACTTACTTCACTTAGAACCACAATCTCTAGGTCCATCCATGTTGCTACAAATGGCATTATTTTGGGGTTTTTTATGGCTGAGTAGTATTCCGTTGTATATATGTACCACATCTTCTTGACCCAGTCATCTGTCAGTAGACATTTACATTGCTTCCACGTCTTGGCTATTGTAAAGAATGCTGCAGTGAACATTGGGGTGCAGGTATCTGTCTGAATTATGGTTTTCTCTGGATACGTGCCCAGGATTGGGACTGCTGGATCCTATGGTAGCTGTTTCCTTTTTGAGGAACCTCCATACTGGTCTGCATAGTTGCTACACCAATTTACATTCCCACCAGCGGTGCAAGAGGGTTCCCTTTTCTCCACACCCTCTCCAGCATTTATTTTTTTATTTTATTTTTTTTTTTTTTTGCAGTACACGGGCCTCTCACTGCTGTGGCCTCTCCCGCCGCGGAGCACAGGCTCCGGACGCGCAGGCCCAGCGGCCATGGCCCACGGGCCCAGCCGCTCCGCGGCACGTGGGATCCTCCCGGACCGGGGCACGAACCCGCGCCCCCCACACCGGCAGGCGGACTCCCAGCCACTGCGCCACCAGGGAAGCCCCAGCATTTATTATTTGTAGACTTTTTGATGATGGCCATTCTGACCAGTGTGAGGTGGCACCTCACTGTAGTTTTTAGCCTTTGGTCTTGAGCTCTACAAAGTCCCCTTTTCCTTTACTCCTTGTCTTTTTATTCCATATGTTATTTTGGTCTCTCTGCTCTGTGGGATTTGTCAGTCTCCCCACGTTCGTAGGTGTGCATGTCAGGATGTGGGAACCTAGGTGGTGCCCTCAGGCCATCTTCTGCTTAAACACACACATGCCGCCATCTGCTCTTCTCTAGTCATCTTGCACTGTTACTAAGTACTCCTCTAAGTGCGCCCACCAGGATCCATATGAAGAGGGTTTTCCTATGGATTTTCTCCCCTTACACACCATAAAATTATCCTGTGTTCCTTGTCTCACCACCTCTCACCTTCCTGAGACACCAGGTGTGTGTGTTGGTTGGGAGGGACTAAGTGTTTTCTCAGGGGTCCAGGCTCTGTCATTTTTGGGTGATAGCTTTATCGAGATATAATTCAAATACTATGAAGTAAATACCAAATCCTTTTAAAGGGTCCAGCAATTCAGTGGGTTTTAGTATATCAGCAGATTTACTCAACCATCACCACAATCGATCTTAGGACATTTCCATACCCAGCAGCAGTCATCCCCCGTCCTCCTCTTCCTGCACCCCTGGCAACC
The DNA here is from genome assembly GCF_005190385.1 of Monodon monoceros. NCBI lineage: Eukaryota > Metazoa > Chordata > Mammalia > Artiodactyla > Monodontidae > Monodon > Monodon monoceros. Next base: position 6,654,152 of record NW_021703773.1, on the reverse strand, counting down.
ACTAGCCTACTTTCTGCCTCTACAGATTTGCCTCTTCCGGCCACGTCATAAAGAGGGGGTGATTCAGTACGTGGCCTTTTGTATCTGGCTCCTTTCACATAGCCATGTTGTAGCGTGTATCAGTACCTCACTTCTTTCCATGGGTGAATAATGTTCCATTGTGTGGATACACTTCATTTTGTTTACTCATTCATCTGTCAGTGGACACTTGGATTGTCTCCAACTTTTGGGTATTGTGGATAACGTTGCTATGAATATTGGCACAGAGATATCTGTTTGAGTTCCTCTTTTAATTTTTGTGTATACATCTAGAAGTAGAATTGCTATATCAAATATTAAGTCTATGTCTAATTTTTTGAGGAACCACCTTACTGTTTTACATAGCAGCTGCATCATTTTACATTCCTACCAGCAGTGCACAAGAACAAGGGTTCCCATTTCTCCACATGCTAACCAACACTTATTATTTTCCTTTTTTTAAAAAAAATAATAGCTGTTCTAATGAGTGTAAAGTGGCATCTTATTGTGATTTTTAACTTAATTTCCCTAATGGCTACAGATGTTGGGCATCTTTTAATAAGGATCTTATTAGCCATTTGTATATCTTCTTTGAAGAAATGTCTATTCAAACCCTCTGCCCATTTTTAAATTGGGCTATTGTCTTTCTATTATTAAGTTGCATTAGGTGTTTAAATATCCTAGATACATGTCCCTTATCAGATATGTGATTTGCAAATATTTCCTCCCATCCTGTGGTTTGGCTTTTCATTTTCTTCAAATAATTTGAAGCACAAACTTTTCGTTGTAGCACCTCTGGACACCAGGGGTGGTATTGTCGTTCCTTGTTGGATTAGTGGGTTAGTGGCTTGGCTGGGCTATTTCATTGAACTCTATTTCCCCTGCAGTGTGAAGCCTCTGGTGTTGCCCATCAGAGAGTATAGCCTTGGGATGCACATAGTCACCCTGGGATGACGGTGGTTTTAACTGGGCTCTGTTTAATTGTCTCCTTTCCTGACTCTCTGTTAAGCTCTCTGCCTCTGTTGGTATCACACCCAGCTCTTAGGCTACGCTCATTGGCTGCCAGAGACTCTATTATTTTTGACGATACCCTGAGGCAGATACTGCTTTACAATATTATCCAATTAAATTTGAGCCCCTTTGCAGGAGTAGTTTCTGAGGCTAGTCTGAGGTTTGTTCTGACCCTGAGAGAGCACTTATTAGCTGTCTCTTTCCTGGTTCACTATGGTAAATCCTCGCCCATGGTTTACCTTGTTGTTCTTATGGGGCTACCAGCATCCACTTAATGATTTGCCACCAAAATCACCATTGTTTTCAAGAACATCCTTGGGCTTGAGCTTCTCCACACTCTACTCCAAGTCAAGCCAACTCCCTTGGGAAGAACATCAGAGCTCTCTATGGTAGTGGCCTGCCTCTCCCTCTGGGCAGAACCTCTGAGCCACTGCCCAGGAGCTGTGGGGTACAAACGGTCGTCTACCTCTCTGGAATTGACATACCTGCTTTTTGACCAGGTCTCTGGGCAGTGGCGCTAGCTTCTGGACTTGGTTTGCCTCTCCGACTGTAAAACCTCGGCCTTGGGCGTGAGCTGGGATGAGGCTATTCAGTGATCCATGGTTTTCACCCTGTGATGCTGGGGCAGGGCCTCTGCCCCATGAGTGAGGGCTGCGTGGAGGAAGGGAGCCTCCATCCTCTTGGTTGTACTCACCTGGAACTTAGCCTCTGCACCATGGGGCTGGGAGAATGAGAAATGCCGGTGCCCTGCCTCTCCCCGAGACACACCGTAGCCCTTGCCTGGAAGCTGGAGGGAAGGGTAGCTCTGTGTTTCCGGGCACACGTACCCAGAATGGAGCTTCTGTCACACTTAGTTGGGGTTGGAGGAAAGGAAGCCGTTTGTGGCTCAAGTGCCTGTGGCTCTTGTAGCTCTTCCTAAGGTTTGGTATAATTTTTGAATAAATTGTCCACATTTGCTACATGCCTGTAGGACAATTTCTAGAGATTTTAATTGGGCTTGTATGTGTGTGTGTTTCAGTTTTCACTAGTTACTGTTGTTTCATGGAGGAGCAGGCCCATGGAACTTTTCATGCTTCCATCCCACGTTCCGAACTAAAGGCTCTATCCTAACCATATCTATTTTCTCTGACTCTTTAAATTTTTTTGTGAAAATCTAAGACAGTTTTAGGCATAGAAAGAAACTATTCCTATGCCATTTGCTGAAATCCTATTACCTAGAGGGCTTGCAACGGAACGCTTGACTCTGAAGAATACTGTTAATTAAATGGGCTTCAAGAGCCTATTTGGGATTCAGAAGTTAAACATTGACTCTTGCATTCTATAACAATATGAATCATTCTTTTTCTGTAATTTATTTATTTTTGGCTGTGTTGGGTCTTTGTTGCTGCGTGTGGGCTTTGTCTAGTTGCCGTGAGCGGGGGCTACTCTTCATGGCGGTGTGCGGGCTTCTCATTGCGGTGGCTTCTCTTGTTGCGGAGCATGGGCTCTAGGCATGCGGGCTCAGTAGTTGTGGCACACGGGCTTAGTTGCTCTGCGGCATGTGGAATCTTCCCGGACCAGGGCTCAGACCTGTGTCCCCTGCATTGGCAGACGGATTCGCAACCACTGCGTCACCAGGGAGGCCCAATATGAATCATTCTTGAGGCAATGGGTGAGGCTGACTAAATGGAGAAATGTCCCATTAAAGAGATGTGAATAAGAAAGAAAAAATAATACATTAAGAGTATCGTCTCATTACACATCTTTATCCCATATGAAAATTCAGCATTGTTTCATACAGTAGACATATCCCTGTAAACACAATGTACAAATCAAACTTTTGCACATAAGTTATACACTCATATGCATGCACTGCTGTCAGTCATTTTGCAAAACAAAATCTTTTATAAATTGAATAATCACTTAGCTGACTTTTAAGTGTGTTTTTGTTATAAATATTTTAAAGCAGGAAGTTAGTTGGTGTAGTATAAAGATGGAAAGATTTTTGTTTAAAGAAAAGAGCTCTGCATTCATATTTGTAGATACGCCAAATTTCTACCACTTCTATAACAGGTAATTTATAGTATCTAGGGAATCAGTAAGACTTTCAATTTATAATCTGGCATTTGATCTTCCCCGGAACCTTTCATTCTTCTCATAATAGAATCATTTTTTTTTCTTCTTGCTCCATACTGATCCTCCATCGCAGCTTCTACTACATCCAGGAGAACTCTAATTAATCTGGTACCAAGATTCTTAAATAGCAGACTATGAGTGAGCCAGCTGTTCTTACTTCGCTCTGCCAGACGATGGCAGCAGAGTACCATGAAACACTCAGGGTCTGGTAGCCAGGGGAGTGGACTTGCGTGTGAATTTGAACCTGGAGAGTTAGTTCTAGCCAAAAATGTGCCAAAGAGGACATCATCGTAGAAGGGGACTACTTGGCCTTATAGATTTAAAAGTCATGATAATGTCTTGGAAATTCTCCCAGAGAATTAACTTTCTAAAAGGACTAAGGAACTTACCAATAGATGACAGAATAGAAAATTTACTGACTTAAGAGTTAGTTCAGATTTCAGGTTGAATATTTTACATTTCAGAGTCAGATGAAATGTATCCCCGGTCCACTCCCTTTAAAGAATTATCTCTTCGTTGAGTTAATTAAGCTTGCTCAGCCCCACCAACTTCTTCCACCTCCTGTTCTCAATGAGAAGTCAGAAGACTTGAATTCTGACGGCGGCAGTGCCACTGATTGGATGCAGTTTAGGGAAGACACATCACCTTCTGGGATCTCAGTGTCATCCTTTTGAAATTCAGCAGTCCTCATCACCGCTATGGCTCTTTTCAGTTCTGATGTTCTATGATTTATAACCCCTCTTCTTTGATCACTTCCATTTTTTTTTTTTTGTTCTGAATAGAACCATACCAGAGGTTCTCCCCTTAAGTTCATAATCTAACATTTTAGAGAGGCAGCAGGGTGCAGTGGTTAAAAACGCTGGATTCTGCATTGCTCACTTACTTCTTAGCTGTGTGATCTTAGGCAAACTATTTAAGCTCTCAGAGTGTTTCCGATTTCTGTAAAATGTTGGTGATAATATTACATATCTCAGGGGGTTAAATGAGACTATTAGTACATAAAGAGTATACAGGTTGAGTCTATTCATATAGAAAGCATTAAGAACAGTTCCTGGCAAATAGTAAGTACTACATATACGGTAATTATCATAGAACCCGTGGGAACACAGACTCAAAAAAGAATCTCGTTATTTTTCTCATCAGTGAAATTCAGTTGAAATAAGAATTGGCAGAGAAGTCCTGGTAGATTTTACTTATTTGAACCCATTCCCAATGTGTTTTGGACCCAGAGCATGAAGACCATGCATGGTAGGGCCAGCCTTAAGAGCAGGGGGAATCATATGTGATTAGATAAGTTACTGGGCAGAAACTTTCCCAGCTCCAACTAAACAGCTCGCTGCCTGCCATTTCAGCACTGAATTCTCTAACGCCTGAGATTTTAGAGCGGTGGTCCTCAACCAGGGCAGGGAGAAGCACACACCGGTCTCTGTACATGATGGTGTGGAGAGTGGGCAGCGGGAGAGTGGCCTTAGGAAAGCTGTGTCCAAATTCCCCTAATCCTCACCCCCTGAGAAAGGCTTTAGATTCCTCCTTAAAATGTTAATGTTTGTGGTGGAGTCACGTGTAAATGAGAGGGGAATTATGAAGAGGAAATTGGAAAGAGGGCGTGAAAAGGGGTCGGGGATGGGCAGAAATTATAAGAAATAGTTTGAATAGGAGGTCTAAACTTGAATTTACTCTACTTCATAGTTTTCTTTAGGTTTTGACTTGGGTCATTTTTTTCATCAACATCTCAGACTAAGTGACCTCTTTAAGAAGGGAGTCAGCCCAGCCAGTGTTCCCTAGGGATGAGCATTCCAAACCTGGAAGGTTGAGCTCTAACCGCCGCAGTGAATCTACCAGCTCATCTCTCTAGCTTGGCTCTCCTCCTGCACCAATGGCTATAGGTAGGAGAGAGAGCAGAGGTGTTCCTAAATGCCTCTTCTTCTCTAAAGCAGGGCCAGGGACCACACGTCCACCCAATTCCAGCACAAAGGAAAACAACCCGGTAATAGTCCACAAAGACCATCCACCAGTATCTTGCATTCCTGTATTCACGACAGCTGCCATTGTTCTTGTAGTCAGTCCCACCGTTGGCTGTGGGGCTTCATTTTCTCGAGTCCTTGGTGTCCATCTCCACTTTGGCAGTGGCCCTCTTTATTTCTCATCCCAATGATTAAAATAGCGTCCTGGCAGGTTTCCCCGCATCTAGCCTCTCTTCAGGCCAATCCATGCCATCTTTCATGGCTCTAAGAATTTTCTTGAAGTTCTGATCATGAACAGATATATAAATAAAAAAATAAATAGATGGATGAATGTTATCCCTACTTTCACAAGACGAAAGCATTGGCTTGATCTCTTGTCCTGCTGCTTCTTCGGCTCCTGAGAGCAGTGCTTCTTATCCAGAATACGTGGTATCACTTCTTAGGTGTGTCACAATGACTGGTAGATACTAAATTTTGCAACAGGTTAGCTACTTAGTAAACTGGAGCAGATTCAGGATCAGCCAAATAAGGCAGGAATTGTTTTCACTCATTTGGGCTATGATCATATTTCCTGAGGGAGATCAAGAGGAGTAGAATTAGTGCTCTCCATATGGAAATCATATACGAGGCATGTCTTAATATGCAATCCTGTCACGTGTGCCAGGAAAGGAAAATGGTTGCCTATAGCTGTCAAGGAAATCACTTCTTGAAGAAAAGAGAAAGATAATCAAATGCTGGCCGTGCATAGGACTTTAATTTATTTTTTTTCAGTCACCCACAGGTCTTAGATGCCATGTCTTTTTTGATGTCTAAGGCTTTATTCGGAAACCCTCTTTAGAATATCCATAGAGAAGAAGTCATAGTAAGCCATGGCAAGCCATTAACAGTCTGGTTAGGGCGTTAGGCAAAAATCCATTTCATTTTTCCCTTGCCTAAAATCTGAAAACGTAATTACTTGGACACTGTCAGCTGTAGCTAAATAAATTAAAATATAAGTAAATCAAATGATCAAGTGCTCTTAGAGTGAAATCAGAGAAACTTCAATTGCTTATCTACTGCCTTGAGAGACAGGGACTTTACTTCCTAGTTTTATTTTATTCTTTGCTTTTTCTCCCAGATGTTTGAAGCAGCAAAGAAACTGGGAGAAAGAGCAGTAAAGAAACTGGGAGAAAGGGCAGTCAGTGATTGTTGCACGTTCTTAACAGCCGTCTCTGCAACCTGGTAGAGAGGACACTTTTCAGACTTTTTTGTGAAATTCATTAGGATTATAGAACTTAGAGTTGAAGGAAGAGTTGGACCACGTGGACCAGTTCTTTTCCCTTCGGGCAGGCAGCACACACAGCCGGAGCCCCCACCCATCCTCACGAGACTGCGCCTTCCAGCCCCCATATCCATGGACGTACTTCCATAATCATGAAAGCGTCCAACATTATGCAAATCATTGATGTGTTTTCAGGAGAGATTTTATTAAGAAGAAGGACACAAGGGAAGATTCAGAGCTTTATTGAGCAAAAATTTCTCACGGTTCATACCTAGCACTCACCTCACCCACCTGTCCCCTCCCACCTTTTTTTAATACCTGGCAATTGTTGGCTGGAGAGTGAGGCTCTGAGAAGACAGAGACTTCCCGAAAGTTCCATTGTTCCCAAGCCAGTTTAGGCATGTTGCGTTTTACATTCCGCAGCTCAGTTTCTATCACGAGTACGAAGCCGACTAGCTTTTAAAGACTGACAGTTGGTAACACGCTACTCCTCCCTTAGATTTTTCCTCAGAAGTTCCCTTCCCAAGCCATTCCCCCCAGGGCAAAAGGTAACCACAAAATAAGGAAACATCAATCAAGCTGAAAACCCCATCAAAATTCTATATGTAAGTCAAGGCTTCTGAGGATTAGACAGGGAGCAATCTTCTTCCATACTTGGCTCTCGGTACACCTGTATGATGCCATTACTGCTGATTTAAACCGACAAATCACATATGCAAAGGATGTCCCTCTTCTTCCAAAAGTATGTTTTGACTCAGTTGATATTTTCTGCAGATTAAAATGGCTTAGAAAGAGTTACATCAAAAGAAGAGGGATACCAAGAGGTTTTTGTGGCTCTTTACGTCTGCCATTGTCCAAAACCTGGTTCAGTGTGGGTTCAAAGGCTTGTTCCAGAGGAACTCCCCATTCCGAGTAGTCTAAGTACAGAGAGATTCTTAAATTCACGCAGGAGGAAAGGTCCTGTCTCTTTTCTCCACTTACGTGGGCAACGAAGAGGAGTGGCAGTGATGCCTCCTCTTTGGCTCCGTCCGTCTCCTTGATAACTTCTTCCCAGGCAGTCTTCCCATCTCTGATCCCCTGGCAGTCAGGTTCAGGCAAGCAGATCATGCAGGGTTTTTGAATAGTGAAAGAAAAGCATTTGACTTCCAAAGCATCCTTTAGAATGTTACTTTTCATCACAGTACCGAGTGCCAATTCTTATTGAGCAAGGATGGCTTCCTAGCCAAGTGCGTTTAAAGGATTCCTAGGTTAAACCTCTGTTCTGGAATAAAAATGGCGTGATGGAGTATGAACATGTGGGCGCAGGAGGCTCAGGTGTCAGTTTGTTTCCATCTCAGAGCAGCTTCGTGTTGCTCATTTAATGTTGCTCACACATTCTTGCATTTTATCCTCGACCATCACCCTTTGAGGTCCCAGTCTTCTCCCTGTTTTGCAGATGAGAAGATTATCTGCTTTTGTGTTATTTCCAGATGTGGAAATTCACAAGTGTTTTGAGACATATCCCAGGTAAGATCAAGATTCTTCAAAGGTTAAAATAAATAATAAAGGAAGCCTTGAAGGAAAAATAAAGTAGAAGGAAGCAGTATCCAAGGAGAATGAATTGCAGGCTGACCGGTATCTGCAGAAGCGAGTAGGGGCCTTGTATAGTGATCTTTCCTTAGAGTCCTGTAGCGGCTGTAGACTCTGCTGGCAGCCGAAAGGCTCCCCAAATGCTATGCTTCTGGATGAGATGGGAAGAATGATGGATGAGAAAGGTGCAGAATGGATAAGAAAGTACTCAGTAGGTACTTCTTTTAAGCATACCGTATGGTATTAACATCCTCACAATCATTTTCACCCACTCTCTTAACTCTGTAGAAGGAAATTAAAGAGTTTTCTACAAACCATCCTCTTAGAACTAGTCTGTAGCTGAGGATTCTCAGCCTCTCCCTAGTCAAGGGGCTAGAGCTCTCTCAGCCAATAGGAACAGTCCAGAAATCCCTTATGAACGGGTATTATGCCAGCTCACTAAGATGGCTATGACATTGCAGGGACAACAGTCACGGTGATGAGAAACAACGGAAGGGAACACTCTGGTCCAAAAACACAGGACTCCTGCCCAGCGACACATATGAGCATGGCTAGCAACTTGAGCTTGACCACCAGGTAAGAGATGCAGAGAACCCTGGTCCTCTATGTTTTTTTTTTTTTTCTAAGAATCACTGGGCAATAAAAATTTGACTTAAACAGGAATATTTGCTTTATCAGCTCCTATACTGACTAATGCAGTTGTTCCTCACCAACATGAATTCATCCCAACTTCTCCCAATATGACTGAACCAAGCAAATATACCTCCCACAACATTGCTGAAATAATTTATACTTATGACAGCCAGAGGCTATGCACCCAGTTTTCTTTCAGATCACCCTCCAGGCACTCAGGAAATACGGGTGAGGGTTTTTTCTATTATTAATCCATGCCTTATTTCCAACAAATTGTTGATGAGATTGCTTTCGGTTTTTAAATCTGCAGAATAGGGCCAACAAATTCTTCCTCCCCTACTCTCTTTATCCTGCATCTCTCTACTCCAAGATAACCCCGATTAAGCAGAATGCGGGGTTGGAGGTGAAGAGTGTGATCTGTTTATTGAATAATTTTTAAATAGAGGGTTGATCTAAAACTTCTGTCACCCCAAATTTTATTGTGAATAACTCTGTCATGTGTTGGCAGCATTTCAATTTAGTAGCTATAAAATACCAGGAAAATCCTTCATGATTGAGAATTATGATCGGCTATGGGTAAGTATTGTATCGTCTTCTCTGGCGTGACACAATGTTCCATGCAAACGCTGGCCCTCCCTAAGCTGTGCCATCTTGGGCAGCTTGCTTTACTTCTAGGTGTCTCAGTTTTTTTGTTTTTTCTTTTTTGTTTTTGCGGTACGCGGGGCCTCTCACTGTTGTGGCCTCTCCCGTTGTGGAGCACAGGCTCGGGACGCACAGGCTCAGCGGCCATGGCTCACGGGCCCAGCTGCTCCGCGGCATGTGGGATCTTCCCGGACCGGGGCACGAACCCGTGTCCCCTGCATCGGCAGGCCGACTCTCAAACACTGTGCCACCAGGGAAGCCCTAGGTGTCTCCGTTTTGATATCTTAAATGAGTATAATGGTAATGAATACCCTGTAGGTCTTTGTAAGGACTGAATGAGATGAGGTATTTAAAGCATTTTGCTTGATTCCTCACTGACAGTGAGCATTCATTAAATGTTCCTTATTATTGCAGTGATCGATTCTTGTATCTAGGAAGATGTACGAGATTGGACCAAATATGTAGTAGATGCAGAGCTCTCCAAGGATGTGGATTTTGAAATAAATTCTTGATCCTGTTTTTGCTATAATTCACCTCTTTCTTTTAATGCATGAAGAATCATGCTTCTGTTTAACTGAGGATTCTGGATAGATGGGTCTGGTTAACGGAGGTTTTGCTGTACCTGTCCAACAGGTGAGGCAGGCGTCAAATATCTGAGCCACCAAAGGTGCCACCGCTTCATGTATGTGCTTTCTAAGAGGAATACAGAAATCTAGGAGTTATATTTTCTGCCCTTCCCTGCCTTCCATTCCAGGATTTTATGAAATCTGAGTGAGATAATCTGTGGGAAAGGAGGGAAAGGATTAACATCTGTTTGGAGGAAAGGTTCTATGGAATTTCAGGAATTTTGCCTCACTCTTAATGACCACAGAGCAGCTAGGGGTTAGCATTGAGATTTGTAGATTTTTCTTTCTTTTTAAAATGGTTGGTAAAGAGCTGAGTATTGAGTAGCTGTGTGCCAGGCAGGCACTGTGCTTAGCTGCAGAGGTCGCGTCTCCACCCCCATGCAGCCTAGTTGGGTAAACAGGACGAAGTCAGATAAATTAAATCAGAGGCCAAATGAGGCAGCATCCCTTCCAGTGCTACACTGATGATTCTGACAGCAGGTCAAAGAGGAAGAGGTCAGTGGGGGCTGGGTGGATTGTTCCAGAATGTTTCCTGTAGGAAGTGGGATTTGGAGAAAGGTAAGAGAATGCGAATCTCAGTTCCTGTGGAGAATGTTACAGGGGCAACGCGTGGGGAAAACATGGAGCCTTCCATGTACCGAGTAGCCCGACTAGAGGTGTGGATGCATGATGGAGCGAGAAATAACGTCTCAGATTTCTCAAGAATACGTTCTTGGTTGTTGGTATCGCGCATGTGTGTGAATATATGCATGTATGTTATGTTTACGTTGATGCAAAGTTGTTGCAAAAACATGATTCCAATCTGAAAAGTGTTTTGAGACTATAAAGATAACATATGTGATAACACATAAAATGCTCCAACCATGTTTATGCTTTCATTTATCCTTTCCCTTGTCTTCTCTGTGGTAAGAGAGGATTAGCAAGTCATGGATAATCAAAACCCACAGAAGGTCCTTAAATGCAATTTCAGCCATTGAGTTTCACTGACGTTTCCCACCATTCTTTAACACGGCTATACAAACAAAATCATTTAACTTACTGATGTTTCCCCATTGTCTTTAATCCCTTTATTGTCTATGATAAATAAGGAAATGGCCTAAAGCAGGCATCTAAAAGGAGAATTGGTCCAGATGGCCTGGTCCATCTGCAACCTGGACCCATCAGCCCTCTCTATGGCTGGGGGATCCCTGAATATGCTTTAAAGCCCCTAAAGAAGGTCAAAGATAGTGATAGTTTCCCATCCAGATCATCTCTAAAGATGATGCTTATTCACTTGTACCTCTTAATTCAAAAGCAAGACAGATTCTCATGAACTACAGAGCTTAAAACTAATCAAAGCCAGACTGCTGATGAGATGGTCATATGCATGTTGACAGATCAGTGCTATTTGTGAGTGAATTTCTGTGATATTTCATCAAGGGAGTGGTCAGCTCAGTTGTTTGAAATCCAGTGTTAATGGGATATATGACAGGTAATGCTCCCACTTGGGACTACAGAATAGGGTGGGTTTTGTTTTCTGCTTTTGGGGGGGGTTTTGTTGTTTTTCTTTTCATAGGGCAAAGATATTCCAGCTAGCAAATTAGCAAACACATGTCCTGAGTAACAATCGCAAGTGGTAAAATAGACTTGATGGCTTAATAGAGACAAGTAGGTGTTATTGGGGAAAAAATGTAATATGTGTGGTAGGCGCTATTTGTGATCCATTTTTGATGTGTTAATAGTATTACATGCACACTCCAAAACCAGCCTTCGATTATTTATAGTTTTGCTGACAAGTGGGCTTGGTGCTTTTAAAGATGTAATCTCCAGGCCACTAGTGGGTTTTCTGGTAAGTTCAGAAACTGCTATCTTCTATTCTTAGTACTCGAAGCAGTACAGACAGCCCTAACTTACGTGAAAGTTATAGTCCGATATTTCACTGCATCCCTGGTATCTTTCTTTTCCCACAGAATAAGCAACAACAAGCAACGTCATATAAATAGCAGTTTGGGTCTCAGACTAGCACACAAAACTCTGTTTAATAGGTGGTGGTTATGTATTCATTGAGCAGATAGACAAATACTAGTTCTCTTCACCAGCGTTCTGCGTCCTTAAATCAAGAGGTCATGTAATACAAGAGGGGGAAGATGAATATTTCCTCTGACTTTTTTCAGGGTGATAAGCTTAGAGCTACGCCTATGCAAAATGTGATGATAAATAAAAATGCCTCTCAAACCCTCTTGGAGCCCCTTTGCCCTCACTTCCAGTTTCTTTACTGTGCCCATCCCACTTTGGGTGAGCTTAGGAAAGTTCTGACCATTTTACTGTTGTACAGTTGTTGACTATCCTCTGTCTCTATCAAAATCCACTTCTTCAGGAAAACCGGATTTGATTAGATATTAGAAAGAAAAGATTTAGATACAACTAATTCATGTTGTGACTGGCCAGTAACACCACCACCACACTAAGCCATTCAGTAGTTTGAAAAGTGGGTGTTTATAAACTCAGGTGGACGTGGGTAGATCGCTAATCAGTGAAACAAGGAGAGGCAGAAATTTCCAAGTAGTGTCTGATAGATCTGGGTCAGGAAAGGAAACCAATTCTAATAGAAAGGTTTGTCTTCTTTGGGAATATCAGCCCTTCGGTAGAAACTCTCCCTCTGGGTCTGCCTAATTCAACCCTTATAGACTCTGTTGAAGCCTAAATAAGTTGCCACACAGTTTCCCTTCCCACTTTATCTCTGTGAAACCTGTGACTAAGATTGTATTTATAGTATCAGCTTTGTCTTCATACTCCCCCATGTCCTTTTGGAGATACCAGAGACCATGCGTAGTATTTCGTTCTCTCTTTCCTGATGTCTAGCCCAGCCTTAGCTCTTTAAAAGGCAAGTGGCCCATCAGTACCAGCCATGAGCATTGCCCCACAGCAGGCATGAGCCCTAGGTCACCACCTTCCTTAGCCTTTAGGTTTCGGTTTCCTCATCTTCAAAACAGAGATAATATTAGAACCAAAATAATTGTAATGTTATTTGTGAGGATTCAGTGAGATAAAACAGATTAAATTCTTATCTAGTAAAAATCGAGCAAGTGAAAAAGGGTTCCCTGGTTGTGGTTCTGTGCCCCCGCCCACCACCTCTGCCATCATTCCCCTGGCTCATAGATTTCCACGCTTTTGCAGCCAATTTCTTTCTCATTCAAGGGGAGAGGGCTTGAAGTTTAAGACCTTCCAAAATTTCATGCACTGTCTACAGCCCACCATCCATGGAGTGTCAGCACTCACTTTGTTGCACCCAAGTCTGTTGCTTGCCATTTCCCCTCCAGAACACTCTTTCCGTGGCGGTTCCAGCTCCTTCCTTGGCTCTTTCCCAGTGTCTTCCAACTGATCCCTCGGCAGTCTTCAGTTTCTGAGCAAATTACAGTCCATCAGAAGGACTGCCAGGGCATCCTCTGCCAGTCATGGCTCCTGGGACATCTGTTCCTACAAGTTCTCACTTTCGAGTACCATGCCCCTTACACACACACACACACACACACACACACACCACACACACACACACACACACAGACTGATGTCAGGAAAGGAAGCTGAGCCCTTCTTCTCTTTCTATTCTGAGCTCTTCACATTTATTGAACTCTGTGCCCCAGATGATCCAAGAAAGAGAAACACCATCTTTTAACCTCAGTGATGCCTGAGCTCCTACTGAGGACCAGCTTCCAGGGTCTTTCCAGGGGGAGAAGCTTGGATACGAATCACCATACGTGGTTCTTGTTTCTCCACATCCTATCTGAGCTTTCTGCAGAAACTAATCAAATGAGATTATTTGAGCAGGTACTTTTTTTTCCCCTTTCTTCCATATTAAGCTTTTAAAATAACTTTTCCTCTAGACAAGCATAGGCTTTTCTGTTTGAGTACAGTATGGCCCACAACCAGTAAATCAGAAGCAGTCTTTGATTTTTTTCCTTCATACATGCTTATTGAGTATTCTCTTACTGTAGGATTTCAAATCATGTTCTAGAAGTCCGTGTTTACTTAATACCGTATAGCCAGTATTTCATCTCCCTAAATTACCTTTCTCCGAGAGTCCAGGTAGCACTTATGTTCCCAGTCCTATGGTTTCCTACGTTACATTTCAGAACTTCTGAAGATGCCTTCCTCATTTCAATTGGTGTTATTTGGATACATAGGAATCACTAGCAGGGGTGTATTTCGGTCATGAAGTTTTAGTAAGCATCTTCATCAAGTCTCAATTAACAGTTCAAAGAAAACAGTAAGGCAAATGTATCTGTGTTCAATTATAGGTATAGATATGGGGATAGGTATAAAGATAGACACAAACACATCTAGAAGTGCTTTTTTTTTTTTTTTTTTTTTTTGCGGTATGCGGGCCTCTCACTGTTGTGGCCTCTCCCATTGTGGAGCACAGGCTCCGGACACAGGCTCAGTGGCCATGGCTCACGGGCCCAGCCGCTCCGCGGCATGTGGGATCTTCCCGGACCGGGGCACGAACCCGTGTCCCCTGCATCGGCAGGTGGACTCTCAACCACTGCGCCACCAGGGAAGCCCTAGAAGTGCTATTTTTAAGTACCACGAGCCTGAGTTCCAAAGACAGATGAAAGAGTTAGGGTACCAGGGAATAGAAGAATAAAAGAATAAGGAAAGAATTAGTAGATGCTTTCTTTTAGATCCTCTAAATACCACCCTTCTAGTTCTTGTCCTGTACCTATAGGCAGAAATCAGATTTCTTGAGAAGCAGTGTGCCATGACTCTAGCAAAGTACCATATAGACAGGCGTACCTTGTTTAATTGCGCTTTGCAGATGCTGCATTTTCTACAAATTGAAGGTCTGTGGCCACCCCACGTCAAAGCAAGTCTGTTGGTGCCATTCTTCCAACAGCATTTGCTCACTCTGTGTATCTGTGTCATTTTGATAATTCTTGTAATATTTCAAACTTTTCATGATTATATTTGTTACGGTGATCTGTGATCAGTGGTCTTTGACGTTGCTATTGTAATTGTTTTGGGGCACCATGAACCTCACCCGTTTAAGACTATGAACTTAATTGATAAATGTTGTGTGTGTTCCGACTGCTCCACCGACCAGCTGTTCCCCCATCTCTCTCCCTCTCCTCGGGCCTCCCTCTTCCCTGAGATACAACAGTATTGAAATTAGGCCAGTTAATAACCCTGCAGTGGCCTCTAAGTGTTAAAGTGATGGGAAGAGTCGACGTCTCTCACTTTAAATCAAAACCCAGAAACGATTAAGCTTAGTGAGGAAGGCCTGTCGAAAGCAGAGACAGGTCAAAAGCTAGGCCTCATGTGCCAAACAGTCAAGTTGTGGATGCGAAGGAAAAGTTCTTGAAAAAAATTAAAAGCAGTGCCCCGGTGAACACACGAATGATAAGAAAGTGAAACAGTCTTATTACTGATATGGAGAAAGTTTCAGTCGTCTGGATAGAAAATCAGACCAACCACAACATTCCTTTAAAGCCTAATCCAGAACCCTCTCCCATTCTGTGAAGGCTGGGACAGGTGAGGAAGCTGCAGAAGAAGTTTGAAGCCAGCAGAGGTTAGTTCATGAGGTTTAAGAAAAGCGGCCATCTCCACAACATCAAAGTTCAAGGTGAAGCAGCAAGTGCTGATGTAGAATTGCAGGAAGTTTCCAGAAAATCTAGCTAAGATAATTCATGCAGGTGACTGCACTAAAGAACAGATTTTCAGTGTGGATGAAACAGGCTTGTAATGGAAGAAGGTGCCCTAGGATTTTGATAGCCAGAGAGGAGAAGTCAGTGCCTGGCTTCAAAACGTCAGAGGACAGGCTGACTCTCTTGTTAGGGGCTAACGCAGCTGGTAACTCTAAATTGAAGCCAGTGCTCATTTACCATTCTGAAAATTCTAGGACCTTTAAAAATTATGCTATATCTGTCCTGCCTGTGCTCTGTAAGTGAAAACAACAAAGCCTGGATGACAGCACATCTCTTTACAACATGGTTTGCTGAATATCTTAAGCCCACTCTTAAGACCTACTTCTTAGTAAATTATTCTTTCAAAATATTTCTGCTAATGGATAATGCACCTGGTCACCCAAGAGCTCTGATGAAGATGGACAAGATTAATGTTGTCTTCATGCATGCTGACGCAACATCCATTCTGCAGCCCATGGATCAAGGAGTAATTTTGACTTTCAAGTCTTATTATTTAGAAAATACATTTTGTAATGCTATAGCTGCCATACATGGTGATTCATGTGATGGATCTGGGCAAAATAAATTGAAAGCCTCCTGGAAAGAATTCACTATTCTTAATGCCATTAAGAACATTCATGATTCATGGGAAGAGGTTAAAATATCAATATGAAGAGGAGTTTGGAAGAAGTTGATTCCAGCCCTCATGGATGTCTTTGAGGGATTCAAGACTGCAGTGGAGGAAGTAACTTCAAATGTGATGGAAATAGCAAGAGAACTAGAATTAGAAGTGGATCCTGAAGATGGTACTGAATTGCTGCAATCTCACGATAAACTTGTATGGATGAGTTGCTTCTCATGGATGAGCAAAGAAAGTGGTTTCTTGAGATGGAATCTACTCCTGGTGAAGATGCTGTGAAGATGGCTGAAATGACCACAAAGGATCTAGAATGTTAAATAAACTTAGTTGGTAAAGTAGCAGCAGGGTTTGAGAGGACTGACTCCAATTTTGAAAGAAGTTCTGCCGCGGGTAAAACACCGACAAGCAGCTTTGCGTGCTACAGGGAAGCCGATGTGGCAGACGTCACTGCTACCTCATTTTAGGAAACTGCCACGGCCACCCAGCCTTCAGCAACCATCACCCCCATCAGTCAGCCGCCACCACCATCGAGGCAGGACCCTCTAGCAGCAAAACGATTACAACTCACTGAAGTTTCAGGTGATGGTTGGAATTTTTTTATCAACGAAATATTTTTAATTAAGGGATGTACATTTTTTAGACATAATGCTATTGCACACTTAATAGACTACAGTATAGTGTAAACGTAACTTTTACATGCACTGGGAAACCAAAAAATTAGTGTGGCTTGCTTTACTGCGATATTCATTTTATTGTGGTCGCTTGGAAATGAACCGGCAATATCCCTGAGGTCTGCCTGTATAGGAATAATTCATCAGATATGTATCGAATAAATGAGTTCTTTATATTAAAAAACAATATTTTATTCTCATTACTTAAAAATAGAAGACAAAATAGCTTTAGGCTTCATAAAAGTGTCAGAGTAATACCATGGACAATTCAACATATTCCTTTCATTACTCTTGTCTTCCTCGCCCTGTCTGTTTGACTAGATTAGAAGGCTGTAATGAAAGAGGGACAAAAGCCCTTTTTAAACCTCTTTGTGAATATGTGGACAGGTCTTAAGGAAAATGAAGTCACACTCTCCTAGGACTTCACGGGTACAGAAATTTCCATTGATTTAGCTGGATGGTGAGATGAGGAAGCAGCCCGGGTAATACAGGAATAAAAATTCCTGTAGGACAACTGATTATTTACTGAGTGTATGTATTTATTTGAATTAAGTAGTTAGTTTTTGCATGTTTTCATTCTTCTCACTTAAAATCTCCCAAAAGGCAGGGATGAGACCTTGTCTGTTTAGGGTCATATATAAAAGACCAACTAACTCAATAAGACAAAGGTGAAGATCATGGGAGGCTTAGTCACTGTTTCTAAGTAAAACTCTATTCAGGGACTAAGGACATGCCTAGGGAAAAAGTAAATGTGACTTAGGCAGTTGCCACAGACTTTTCATTCTGCATTCTGTGCTCTCTGTTTGATGCCCACCATCACCTCTACTCAGGACTTAGAATTTCCAGCTACTTCCCATGCCCGTCAACATCTACTATTAGAACCATCATTTGCGAAAACAGAAGTTTACAATGTTAATCCTTCCAGGGGTAGTTCTGCTTTCATGAGGATCAAGGACTTCAGCTAAGGGACAGAGTCCTAAGTGGGAGATTTCCGAAGGGGAGGTGTTATTCTAGGCAACGTTTGGTAAGGGCTTCCTGGGTGCATCTAAAACCACACCTCAAAGTTTCTTGTGCACAGTGCTATCTTAGTTTTTAGGTTGAGGCAAGAGTGATAAAGAAGGAGGCTACTCAGTGCCAAGGCTACAGTGGGGACTCCAGAGATGGACAGGCCAGGGTCATATCTCAGCTCGGTGACTTCCATGCTATGTGATGGTGACCCAGTCACTCACTGCTCTGGGGCTTAGCTCTTCCATCTGTAAAACAGGTGGTACCAATCTCATAGGGCTGATGAGAAGACTGAGTGTTAGACTCTTGGCAAAGTTCCTAGCAGAGAGTAAGCACTCAATAAATTAACATTTATTATCATTATCATGACCGAGAAGACAAGATTGGTCCACACAGTAATTGAACCCATGGTCTGGAGACTCACCTCAAAGCAGCTCTCTGCTAAAATTGTACTGGCATTCTACATTTGTGTTAACACCAATAGCATTAGTAGGAAAGACAGAGGCCTGAGAGATAAATGTGATCTTCATTTAAATCTGAGGGGTGGTAAAGCTGCAGCAGAACTCACCGTGAGTAACATGAGAGGTAGACCCAGTTTCTGTCTCCCCGTGAAGCAATGTGGTCTTTGCCTGGTAGGAGGGTTCTTTATTTTTAGCCCGTTCTCTAAGGACCTGAGAATATAAGAATTTCCAGCCTATGTTAGACCCATGCTGGGGTTCTGAAGACTACATGGGCTTTGACAGTGAAATTCAAGGACAGGACCAAGATTGGCCTCAACTTAAGTATCAAATATCAGGGATGTTGACCCAAGATATTATTGGCTTTCATGCAGTTATTTATAACTTCTTATACAAACTTGCCAAGAACAAGTTAACTTTTGAGTCTGTAACAGCCCCCAAATAACTGGAAAAATCTTTCTTGCCAAAAGAGGATTCAGAGAAGACATCTTTAACAAACTCCTTCGCTCCCCACCCCAGAAGCCCTTTCTCTTTCCCTCCTGCTTTCTGTCCTGTTTTACAGCTGGTTGATGAAGGCAAACACAGGGCAGGCAAAACTTCAGGGTCACCGGGTAGCTTTACACCTTAGCAGCTGTCTTCAGCACATGCACAGCTATCAGGACAATAAAATATTGTTCATTGCTTCTGCCCCACAACCAATTAGGTCAGCTGTAAATATTGGAATTGCTTGGTAAACATGCTGGAAGATTGTGCTGACTTGTTAATGTAAGTGAAAATGTAATTAGATTTATAACACTTTTTTTTTTCCAAACCATAATTTACAACAACAGCAGCAGAAAAAAAATTCTCTTGCAACCTGCTGAAACATCATAATTAAAATGCACATGAAAAGTCAATTACGCCAGAGGGAGGTATTTACGAGAAGTGAGTTTCCATACCACGGGGATTACACCACAGGGATTACATATTTCCTATTTATTTTTTTTCCCTGTAATCTCTGTGGCTGCTAAATGAAAAGGAACAGATATTTTCCTTATTTTGCTCTGAAACATTGCTGTAGATAGTGCTAAAAAGTGAACTAAATAACCTGGCTCCCTGGAAACCTACTCAGTTCCCCTCAGCCCCAGGAAAGCCGAGTTGTCACCATTCTTTTTTACTTATGAGCCCTTCTCTCTTTAAACAATAGTCATGTTCCTTAAAACATGTAGACGTCACATATTTTTTCTTACTATTATTCTGTTTATTGCTCTAAATGAATAGTTATTTTATGTAACTCGATGCAGAATCCTTATGTAAAGACAAGAAATAACCCTCCCCCGCTTTTTTTTTTTCATTTTAAAACCTGGAGTTTCTTCTACTCCCAGTGTTGTGTTGGGAACACAGCTCTGTCTTCAGACAAGATGGCACGGGTGTCACCACTGGCCTTCGCTGGGGGGCTTTCTCTGCCACTGGAGCCTCCGTGGGTCAGGCGAGGCTCTGCCCCTCTTCCCAAGGCTGTGATTCTAACCCCAGTTCCAATTTTAATCCAGACGGCTTGCTGCCTCCCTGCTTTCTAATCATAAAATGTAGCTATTATTATAGCCCATCCGTGTTTAAGGTGCCAGTGGGGAAAAGCTAGTTTAAAAAAAAAATCGTAAAGCAATTTATAAGTGTGAGAAGAGATGCCATTTTCAGACTCAAACTTCTCCTAAAATGTTCAGTTTAGATAATGGAAGAAATTTTTAATACATATCTTTTAGAATTGCTAACGCATATATTGCAGATAAATTAGTCTTTGTGAGAAGTTTCTGGTGTTGCTGTATAAGAATCAATCGGTAAAGTAAATCACATATATCTGTGCCTATATCTGTCTATGGTTCACTTTACACATTTATACTTTATACACTCCTGTACACACATACATTACAGATGTACATGTTTGCAGGAAGATCTAGGAGAGATTGAAATGAGGAGAGGCAAACAACAGACTAATTCAAACTAGCACCTTAATCCATTGGTGAGGCTCAGTAACGGAAAGCAGTGCAAATGGTCTTCCAACATTAATAAATAAAACGCTCTCAGTTTTTATTTATGTATTGATGTGATCACTATGATTAATACCTTTATGCTCGCATTTTGTTACAAGTAAAGGACATATTAATATTTCCAGTCCTTAAAATATTTCATAAAAAAACATTTTCATACCAATTAGCTAGATTTGCTTGTGAACTGAAATATTCCGTTAGATATTGCAATCAGCCAAGCCTGGTGCCTGTCTTTTACACTGCTTGGGCATAAATCTGAATATTCTTGGACCTTTCTAAATTTCCCTGGTTTTAGCTTTAGCCCACAGTGTAGGTATTCAGCTGCCAGGACCATGGGTGACATGTTTCCTTTTTTTCCCACTTCTGTTTTACTCCTTTGAGAAACCCTTGTGGGTCAGCATCCAAAACCAGTATTAGGAGGCTTAGAGATGGCTCAGACGTAAAGATAACTGGGAAGGATTTGTAAGGCCAAGTCAAGTATCTGCTTGTCCTATGAGCTCAGTCTTCCAGGAGTAGTTCTCAGGACTCACACTCTACCCAAAGTAATTGATTTCCATTTGCATCCTGTAAGCTCACCCAGGAAGACACTCTGAAGGAAGGGGAAAAAAGAAAGGAAGGGAGGGAGGGAGGAAGGAAGGGAGGGAGGGAGGAAGGAAG